>NC_062220.1:33176874-33478708 GCF_902686445.1 Sciurus carolinensis | reverse complement strand
CTAGCTTATTTCACTTAGCTTGATGTTCTCCAGTTCCATCTGTTTGCCAGCAAATGCCATAATTTTTATTGTGGCTGAGTAATACTCTTTATGTGCCTATACCATTTTACCATTTTCTTGATCCATTCATCTATTGATGGGCCTTTGGACAGATTCCATAATGTGGCTATAAAGAATAAACATTGAAATGACTGTATTACTACAATCTGCTGACTTTAGGTTTGTTTTTTTGTTTTTGGTTTTGTTTTTTATAAAATCCACAGAGGGGGATAGCTGGGTCATATGGTGATTTCATTCCAAGATTTTTGAAGACTCTCCATACTGCTTTCCAGAGTAGGTTTTACTTATTTTCAATTCCATAAACAATATAGAATTACACCTTGTTCCCCACATCTTAATCAGCATTTATTATTATTGTATTCTTGATACTTGTCATTCTGACTGGAGTAAGATGAAATCTTAGTGTAAATTTGATTTGCACTTCCCTGATTGCTGGAGATATTAAACATTGTGTTGGAGAGGGAGTACTGGGGATTTAACCCAGGGTAATTTACCACTGACTTACATTCCCAGGTCTTTTTATTTGTATTTTAAAGCAGCATCTCATGAAGTTGCTTGGGCCTCACTAAGTTGCTGAATCTGGCTTTGGATCCTCCTCTCAACCTCCCAATCTCATCTACAATCTCAGCTACTGGAATTGTAGAGGTGTACCACAGTCCAGCAGGCATTTTAAAATATATATATATATTTTTTTTTTTGCCATTTTTATTTCTTCTTTTGAGAAATGTCTGTGTATTTCTTTTATTCATTTATGTATTGAATTATTTCAATTTTTTGGTGTTAAGTCTTTTTTTTCAGTTTTGTATATATTCTGGATATTAATCCCTGTCAGAGAAGCAGTTGGCAAAGATTTTTTTCCCCATTTTTTAAACTCTCTCTTCATGCTTTTAATCATTTCCTTTGCTGTGCAGAAGCTTTTTAATTTGATGACATTCCACTTACTGATTCTCGGTTTTATTTCTTGAGCTTCAAGGTTGTTGTTTGGGAAGTAAGTCTCTGCACCAACATGATGGAGTGTTGACCCTGGGTTTTCTTCTAGCAGTTGTAAAGTTTCTGGTCTAATTCATGGGACTCTGATCCATTTTGATTTGGCTTTTATGCAGAATGAGAGATAGGGATCTAGGTTAATTCATCTATATATGGAGATCCAGTTTTCACAGCATCATTTGTTGAAAAGGCTATCTTTCCTTCAACATAACTATATAAGCATAGTGGTGTCAGCATTTAACAGCAGTACCAAAAATTAAACAAAACAAAAACAAAAACAAAAAGAACTGTGAACTAGATCAAGCATTAAAGAACAGGTATCTATATGTTATTCACTATACTAATAATCACAGCAACATGAGTGGGATAGGAATTAAATAAACTCTATGATTCTATTAGGTGGTGTAATGCCAGTTTCTAAAGAGGAAATAGCATAGGAAGGCAAGAGAAAATTTAAAATATTCTAAAAAGTGAACTGAGGAGAGACAGGAGACAGGTAGGGGATGTTGGCTGTAAGGAGAAGGAATAAAAAATTAAAAGCAATTAAATAAAAGAAAAGCAAATGGGGAAATCTGGCTATTAGAGGGGGAAGAAAGTGAAAAGGAGACAATCGAAGGGACGAAAAACAAGGCATGAAAAACAAACAAGCGTAAGATCACAGCTCAAACCCACATATAATTATCCACCACTTAAACCAAGGCTAATAAACAGGAGCAAAAGCAAACAGTTACGGTAAAAGCAACATTATATGAATATGTATGTACACGTGTATATTTATTTATTTGAGTCTCTCCATGAGGTGAAAACAAACACACACACACACACACACACACACACACACCCCTCACATACGCACACACAAAATCTCACAAAATGGGGGAAAAAATTTTTAAAATCATAAAATATAAAAAAATGATATTTGAAAAAAGTTTAAATGTTAAAATTTTTAAAAATTGAAAAAGTATGGCAAAAAGAAAAAATAAGAAAAAAGAAAAAACCTTAATAAAAAATAACATTTGAGATATAAATTTTTTTTTAAAGTTAAAGAGTGGGGGAAAAGAAAGAAAAGATAAGAAAAAAAGAAAAAATCTTAATGAGAAATAAACCTTAATGTCTCTGTTGAAGTGTTCAAAACTGTTGGCAGAGATGAATTTTCATTCTTTTATATTTCTTTTTGGTCTCTGTAACCTTTGGGTCAAGGGTTTGGGGTTGTTAAGTCCAATGTCTGTGTTCCTCACCAGCTGCCTGTGACTAGGAGGCTAAGCTGATTGTAGCAGCTCTTGGCCTTCGGTGTCCCAGTATAGGGTGGGTCAGACTGGGAAGTACTGACACATTACGTAATCCTGTAGCAAGGGTGGTGCCGAATTCTAACTCTGGCAGTTCCAGTAATTGGGGTTTAATATTGGTTGTACTTGGGAACTCTGTAGGTAGGCAGTTGAGATTTGATCCACAATCCTTGTTGCTAGGGCAATGCCAATTTCCGCTGAATGTCTGGACTTCAGGAGCCTCTGGTGAAATCCACTTTTAGTGAATAGGAACTAAATCTGCCTATGAAGATTTCACATTCACTTCTATGAATATTAGTTATCAGGTGTCTGCCCTAAGTGCAGATGCTCCTGTGTGGCCACTATAGGCACCTTCCCAAATAGCTATTATGGGATGCCAGCAACAAGTTGAGCTCTGTCTCCTTGGTATCCAGTAAATGGAGCCTGGATGCTCTAGGCACAGTTTTCTTTGGATCTATTTCTGTCACTCTGGTTCAGGCACACTTTGGGGATCAAAATAGGCAATTGCTGGGTTCACTGTCAACTTCCTTTATAAATTCCTATCTCCTGTCTCTGCTCTCTGTTGCACAGTACTTATAAATGGTTACCACACCACAACTCCAGTTCCCACTGAACTTTCTGCCTGTGGGCTGAGGGATGTTGGTTTCTATTCACTGAACCACCTTCCCCACCAATTCTGGGTCTTTCAAGATCAGCCTCCCTCATTATACCTCAGGTTCCCCCAAGCCTGTTTAATTGTTCTAAGTCTATGGTGCCTGAACTCTACACTCCCCTTAGCAACCATGGTTACCATAGCTGCCAGACAAGCTGGTACATCCCAAACACATTATTTCTCATAGGACGTTTAAAGTTTCTGATTTTCTGTGTCTCTATGGTTTCTTTTTTTTGCCCCATTTTAAGTTCCAGTGAGTTCACTTAGTTATTCGCCTTTTTTTTGTTCATTTTTTCAACAAGTTTTTTTTATTTAGTTATACATGACAGCAGAATGCATTTCAATCCATTGTATACAAATGGAGTACAACTTTTCATTTCTATGGTTGTACACTATATAGAGTCACAATATTTGTGCAATCATACATGTATATAGGGTAATGATCTCTGTCTCATTCCACCATCTTTCACACCCTCTGCCCCATACCCTCCCCTCCCTTCACTCCCCTCTGCCCAATCCAAAGTTCCTTCATTCTTCCTTAACTCCTCCCATCCCTTTATGTATCAGCCTCCACTTATCAGAGAAAACATTTGGCCATTGTTTTTTGGGGATTGGCTTATCTCGCTTAACATGATATTCTCCAACTCCATCCATTTACCTGCAAATACCACAATTTTATTCTTTTGTAAGGCTGAGTAATATTCCGAAGTGTATATGTACCACAGTTTCTTTATCCATTCACCTACTGAAGGGCATCTAGTTTGGTTTCACAATTTAGCTATTTTAATTGAGCTGCAATAAACATTGATGTGGCTGCATCACTGTAGTATGCTGATTTTAAGTCATTTAGGTATAGGCCAAGGACTGGGATAACTGGGTCAAATGGTGGTTCCATTCCAAGTTTGCTAAGGCATCTCCATATTGCTTTCTACAAGGGTTGCACCAATTTGCATTCTCACCAGCAATGTAAGGGTTGGGGATATAGCTCAATTGGTAGAGTGCCTGCCTCGCAAACACAAGGCCCTGGGTTCAATCCCCAGCATTGCGAAAAAGCAAACCAAAAAAAAAAAAAAAAAAAAAACCTCACCAGCAATGTATGAGTGTACCTTTTTCCACACATTCTGGCCAATATTTATTATTGTTTGTATTCTTGATAATTTCCATTCTGACTGGGATGAGATGAGTACTTCTGATTTCACTTCTCTAATTGCTAGAGAAGTTGAACATTTTTCTTATACTTGTTGATTGATTGTACTTCTTCTTCTGTGAAGTGTCTGTTTAGTTCCTTAGTCCATTTATTGATTGGGTTATTTATTTTTTTGGTGTTAAGATTTTTTAGTTCTTTATATATCCTGGAAATTAATGCTGTATCTGAGGTAGATGTGGTAAAGATTTTCTCCCATTATTTAGACTCTCCACATTATTGAGTGTTTCCTTTGCTGAGAAAAAGTTTTTTAGTTTTGAATCCATCCCATTTATTGATTCTCAATTTTAATTCTTATGCTTTAGAAGTTTTGTTAATGAAGTCGGATCCTAGACTGACATGGTAAAGATTTGGGCCTACTTTTTCTTCTATTAGGTTCAGGGTCTTTGGTCTAGTGCCTAAGTCATTGATTCACTTTGCATTGACTTTTGGGAAGGGTGAGAGTTAGAGGTTTAATTTCATTTTGCTACATGTGGATTTCCAATTTTCCCAGCACCATTTATTGAATAGGCTATCTTTTCTCCAGTAAATGTTTTTGGCACCTTTATCTAGTATGAGATACCTGTATTTATGTGAGTTTGTCTCTGTGTCCTCTATTTTGTACCAGTAGCCTACATGTCTGTTTTGGTGCCAATACCATGCCATTTTTGTGACTATTGCTCTGTAGTATAGTTTAAGATCTGGTATTGTGATGCCTCCTGCTTCACTCTTCCCGCTCAGGATTGCTTTGGCTATTCTGGGTCTCTTACTCTTCCTGATGAATTTCCTGATTTCTCTATTTCTATGAGGCGTGTCATTGGGATTTTAATTGGAATTGCATTGAATCTATATAACACTTTTGATATTATGACCATTTTGATAATATTAATTCTGCCTATCCAAGAACATGGGAGATCTTTCCATCTTCTAAGGTCTTCTTCAATTTCTTTCTTTAGTGCTCTGTAGTTTTCATTGTAGAGGTCTTTCACCTCTTTTGTTAGATTGATACCTAAGGTTTGTTTGTTTGTTTGTTTGTTTTCTTTTGAGGCTATTTTAAATGGGGTAGTTTTCCTAATTTCTCTTTCAGAGTATTCATCACTTATGAATAGAAATGCATTAGATTTATGAGTGTTGGTTTTATGTCCTGCTACTTCACTGAATTCATTTATTAGTTTTAGAAGTTTTCTGGTGGAATTTTTTTGATCCTCTAAATATACAATCATGCATACTTCAGATAGAGTGCTAATTTCCAGAATCTATAAAGAACTCAAAAAACTCTACACCAAGAATGCAAATAATCCAATCAACAAATGGACTAAGGAAATGAACAGACACTTCACAGAAGAAGATCTACAAGCAATCAACAGATATATGAAAAAATGTTCAACATCTCTAGTAATAAGAGAAATGCAGGTCAAAACTACCCTAAGATTCCATCTCACCCCAATTAGAATGACGATTATCAAGAATACAAGCAACAATAGGTGTTGGCGAGGATGTGGGGAAAAAGGTACACTCATACATTGCTGGTGGGGTTGCAAATTAGTGCAGCCACTCTGGAAAGCAGTATGGAGATTCTTCAGAAAGCTTGGAATGGAACCACCATTTGACCCAGCTATCCCAATCCTTGGCCTATAACCAAAGGACTTAAAATCAGCATATTTCAGAGATACAGCCACATCAATGTTCATAGCTGCTCAGTTCACAATAGCCAGATTGTGGAACCAACCTAGATGTCCTTCAATTGATGAATGGATAAAGAAACTGTGGCATATACATACAATGGAATATTACTCAACCATAAAGAATGATAAAATTATGGCATTTGGAGGCAAATGGATGAAATTGGAGAATATCATGCTAAGTGAGATAAGCCAATCTCCAAGGACCAAAGAACGAATGATCTCACTGATAAGCTGATGATGACACATAATGGGGGGTGGGAGGGGTTAGTGTTAGGTTTAGGGTTAGATTTAGGGTTAGGGCTAAGGAGGGTGGCAAGAATGGAGGAAGGAAGGACTGCATAGAGGGAAAAGAGGGGTGGGAGGGGTGGGGGGGAAGGGAAAAAAAAAACAGAATGAATCAAACAACATTACCCTATGTAAATTTATGATTACACAAATAGTAGGCCTTGACTCCATGTACAGAGAAACAACATGTATCCCATTTGTTTACAATAATAAATAAGTAAAATAAAAATTCACTAAGAAAAAAAATAAATTAAAAAAATTTTTTAAAAAATTTAAAAAAATTAAAAATAAAGAAAAAGAATGATGTTGGTCCTCGGTTTAGCATAGATAGTCTTTCCAATGTTATGTTCCTACTCACTAGCTACATAGAATGAGTTTGGAAGGGTTCCCTCCTTTACTATTTCATGGGGAATATTGGAATGAGTTCTTCTTTGAAGGTCTTGTAAAACTTGACTGAGAATCCTCTGATCCCAGGTTTTTCTTGGTTGGTAGGCTTTTGATGGCATCTTCTATTTCATTTCTTGAAATTGACCTGTTTAAATTGTGTATGTCTTCCTGAGTCAGTTTGGGTGGATCATTATGTCTCTAGAAATTTGTCGATGTCTTCAAGATTTTCTATTTTGGTAGAGTATAGATTTTCAAAATAGCTTCTAATTATCTTTTGTATTTCAATAATGTCCATCATGATATTTCCTTTTTCATTATGAATTTTAGTAATTTGAGTTTTCTCCCTCCTCTTTGTTAGTGTGGCTAAGGGTTTATCAATTTTGTTCATTCTTTCAAAGAACTAACATTTTGTTTTGTCAATTTTTTCATTGTTTCTTTTGCTTCAGTTTCATTGATTTCAGCTCTGTTTTAACTATTTCCTGTCTTCTACTACTTTTGGTGTTGATCTGTTCCTCTTTTTCTCGGACTGTGAGATGTAACGTTGGGTCATTTATTTGTTGACTTTTTATTCTTTTAATGAATGGTTTAATGCAATGAATTTTCCTCTTAGTACAGTTTTCATAGTGTCCCAGAGATTCTGATACGTTGTATTGGTGTTCTCATTTACCTATAAGTATTTTTTTAACCTCCTCCCTGATGTCTTCTGCTCTCCATTCCATTGTTTATTATTTAGTATTACAGGTGTTGGAGTAGTCTTTTATTTTATCATTGATTTCTAATTTCATTCCATTATAATATGATATAATGCAGGGTAGTATCTCTATTTTTTTTTTTATTTGCTAAGAGTTACTTTGACACATGGTCTATTTTAGAGAAGGATCCATGTGCTACTGAGAAAAAAGTTTATTCATTCATTGACGGATGGAATATTATATATACATATCTGTTAATTCTAAATTATTGATTGAATTATTGAATTATATGGTTTCTTTGTTCAGTTTTTGTTTGGAAGGTCTATCCAGTGGTGAGAAATAGAAATGTGTGTTGAAATCACCAGTATTATTGTTTTGGTCTATTTCATTACTGAAATTGAGAAGTTGTTTTTTTTTTTTTTTTTTTTTTTTTGACTCCCATAGATGCTCCATTGTTTTGGGCATAAATTTTAAAATTGTTATGTCTTGTTGATGTATGTTTCCCTTAAGCAGTATGAAATATCCTTTTTTATCCCTTCAGAGTAACTTTGGCCTGAAGTCCACTTTATTTGATATGAGGATGGAAACCACTGCGATTTTACAGAGTTTGTGTTCCTGGTATGTTTTTCCCATCCTTTCACCTTCAGTCTGTGGATGTCTTTTCCTATGAGATGAGTCTCTTGGAGACAGCATATTTTTGGATCTTTTTAAAATCCAATCTGCCAGTCTATATCTTTTGACTAATGAATTCAGGCCATTAGCATTCATTCATTCATTATTGACATATGATTTGTATTCCCGGTCATTTTGGTTCATTTTTGGTTTTTAACTTGACTTGGTTTCTCCTTTGTTTGACTTTTCCTTTAGTGTAGTTCCTCCCTTTGCTGTTTTTCATTGTTGTTTTTCATTTCCTCCTCACGGAATATTTTGCTGAGAATGTTCTTTAGTGCAGGTTTTCTGGTTGCAAATTCTTTTAACTTTTGTTTATCATGGATGGTTTTTATTTTGTCATTACATCTGAAGGTTAGTTTTGCTGAATATAAGATTCTTGGTTGTTAACTGTTTTCTTTCAGAGCTTGGTTTATCTTGTTCCAAGACCTCATAGTTTTTAGGGTCTGTGTTGAGAAATTTCCCCATGTGTTATCTGATACTTTTCTCTTATGGCCTTTAAAATTCTATCCCTATTTTGTATGTTGGGCATTTTCATTATAATGTTTCTTGGTGTGAATCTGAGGTAATTTTGTGTATTTGGTGTCCTGAAAACCTCTTATATTTGATTTTCCACTTCATTCTTCAGGTTTGGGAAATTTTCTGATAATATTTCATTGAATAGAGTTTTCATTCCTTTGGTTTGTTTCTCTATGCCTTCCTCTATTCCAGTAATTCATAAATTTGGTCTTTTCAAGTTATCCCATAATTTTTTGGAGGAATTCTTGGAGGTGAAATCTGTTTATGATTTCTTATCATCTTCTCTGTGTGGTCAACTTTATTTTCAAGATTAAATACTTGTCTTCATTGTCTGAAGTTCTGTCTTCCAATTAATCTCATCTGTTGGTGATGCTGTATATTGAGTTTTTAATTTTATTTATTATTTCCTTCATTTTGAGGATTTCTGTTTGGTTTTCTTTCAGAATCTCTTGTTCTTTGGTGAAGTAATCCTTTGCTTCCTGCATTTTCTCTTTTAACTCTTTATTGAAGTGATCATTTTTGCCTCCATTTGCTGTCTTATACCATCCTTTACTTTGCTGATCATTTTAATTATGCACATTCTGAACTCCTTTTCTGACATTTTTTCTACAGTGCTGTCAATGGATTCTATTAATAGAGCATCTTGGTGTGTTTAGAGCACTTTCTTTCCTTGTTTCCCCCTCTAGCAGTGGGAACCCAAGGTATTACAGTTTCTACCCTATGGACTTATAGTGTCCCTGGAGGTTTCTAATACCTTGCTTTAAAGGGGGAGATATTAACAGCACCCAGTGCAAACAAGATGCATCCTTATATCAAATATCCCTGCTAAGACATTAACAGTTTTGTCATAATAACCACAGATGATGTGTTTGATTATGATCTACAACATAAACATTAGGTTTGCAATGAAGTCTACAATTTCTAATGGTGGAGAAAGAATGTGGGAGGGATATAGCATGTGATGTTAATGAGTTGAGAGGTGAGACTATAGAGGTACTGGATCATAGGAAGAGTGGAAGAGGGATCAAAAGAAACTGGTTGTTAGCAGGAGAAAAGAGAGAAAGGACTCTGAGGAAACAAATAAGAGAGCAAAATTGAATGAGGGAAAAAAAGAACAAGAAAAAGAAAATGTAAAATAAATAAATAAATAAAAGCATCTAAAACAAAACTGTAATATACTGGTCAAACCTCCCAGTCTTTAGTAGCCTGATGGATTAAAAGTACTTGTTTTCAAAGATGTTGGGGATGTGAGAGTGGGAAATGAAGAAATAAAAAAGAAAAAATATGGAAAAAAATAAAGGAGTCTTGAAGGAAAATTGAACAATTGTTTCTGATTGAATTCAATATCTTCTCTGCCTTCCTCTTCTGACGGGTGGAGTTGTCTGGAATTTGCTGGTGACTCCACCCTCAGGAGGGACAGTTACTAAAGTGGGGGATTAGACTTGGAGGCCTGACTTCTGGAGGCACAGTATAGCAATTGCCGGTCCCTCTGAAAGTTCACAACCCAAGATTCTCCTTTGGGGTCCACTTGTGTGACTCAGGAGCCTGTCTTAGCCCCTTCCCTCACTGTGGACTCCACAATTCCTGGTTCATAATTTAGTCTCTAAATTGTATGTCTCCTGCCCCTGCCATTTCAACTTCTCAATCAGGAATCTCTCTCCCTGCAAAACCTGAGGGCTGAGTGCTGGACCTGTGCCCTAGCCATGGAAAACTATAATCTACTGGGCAAATCAGGACCAGGTGTTGAGAGATGTGGCCCTGTAACTGCAAGCATTGGGCTGGGCTGATGGCTAGGGGATGGTTGGGAGACTGGAGAATGAAGAGCCAGAAGGCCCTTTTGATTGCCAAACCAGCAGGACCAGGTGATCAGTGAGTGTCATATTGGGGAGGGAGTCCTGGACCAGGCTGATGTTGGGTCCTGGCACATGCTACCCAAGTTGTCTTTGGAATCCCAGTGGGTGCTTGGCTGGATAAGGGAGCCAGGATCGAGATGTTCTCACACCCTCTTTCTACCTACTAACACCTCGCAAGGCTCTCTCCTGCCTCTTCAGAAACATGGTGGCTATTAGCACACCTAGCAGAGATACCTCAGATGTGACCTGCAGGGCCCTTGGTGATGTTCTTTCAGGTCCTGGCTGTTATCCCTAGATGGAAGTGATCTCGTCCCTAGATGGTGGTTGCAGCAGCAGCTAACCTGGTAGATACCTTGATAATGGATGATGGTAGCAGTGGAGGTAACACAAAATGGCAGTGGAGGTGTTCCAAGATGGAGGCTGCCACGTGTTGCTAGATGGGAAGCTGCAGAGCCATGTTTCTGCGCAGGATGCCTGACTGGATCCAGGGCTGGTACAGATCCCCCATTTTTTAAGTCTGATGCTAAGAAACTGCTAAAAAGTGTACCTTCCCTCTAATCTGCCATCTTCTCTTCAACTCAAATTTGGTTTGATTGAAAGCCTGATGGAGCATGAAAAACATGCAGCTAGCTATTCAGTGCAGGGGAGTTAATATTAATGGAAGAAATTTGATTTACTTTTTATTTATTGCCTTATATTCAGTGACTCTGTAACAATGAATGAAATATTGACTTTTACCTGCAGCACAGGACAATGACTTTATGTAGGGAAATATTAATAAGCCATTATTAAATCGATAGGTTGTTCACCAATTTGTCCATTACTTGAGTGTAAAATAAATAGTAGAACTGTTTATTTTTAAAAGTCAGTTGGATAGTTTCATCAGTCATTATAGCTAGCATTTCTTTAATGCTTTGTCATGATTAATGTGTTTTACCATGTTATTCAATTTGAATTTCTTCTAAAGTTTGTGAAGGATATTAATATTAAAATGTTCATATCTGTGAAATAATGGTTAGAGAAGCTGAGCAATTCATCTATAGTGATATATACAGGTAAACAAATCAGCAGGAAATTAAACTAGTCTTCTAATTCTGTGTTGTCCAATCAAATAGCCACTATTTGGCTTTGTCTATTTAAATCAAGAAAAATTAAACAAAATTAAAAGTTTACTCTTAAGTTTCCCATGCCATATTTAAAACACTCAACAGCCTTACATGAAATACCAGAAAAAGAAATAGAAGTAAGGGAGAGAGACTCAGGAACTCTGTGAAATCTTAGTGATGATGTTTTGGTCATATCTCTGAAGGTAAATGATTGTAGGTCACAGAATGAGGTCAAAGAGATATTGTGTTCCAAACAGAAAGATTAATGTATGTCAAAGTGTGGAAGCATGGAAAAGCATATATTATTCATGAACCACTTGAGATATAATTAAAATATAGGGCATTTGTATGTGTAGGAGGACAATGTTAAATGATCAACAGAAGTCATGAGTGACTTTTCTTCACAAACTAAAGATTTAGATTTTTCTCCTGAATATTATTTTAAATACCAAAAATAAGGATTTCAGAATATTTTTTGGATACTTTAGAATGACTTCTCTGGCAATAGTGTATCCTGCATTATTGGCAGTCAACACTGAAAGGATGACCTAATCAGTACCTTGCTGAAACAATCTAGACAAGAGGTGCTTCTGCTAAGGTAGAAGCAGTGAAGAAGGAGACCAGATGACAATTTCCAAAGTATGCATAAAGGATAAATCAATCAGCAAGTGCTGTTAACAGAGTACACTTCCTTAATATTTATTATTAAAATGTATATATACATATATATAACTTAACAAGGTCTTAAATATATTTGAACACATCACATTACTGCAAACTCTGTGATTGATAGGATTTACAAATGTTCAATGTATTATTGTATGTGACTTTTAACATTACCTTTGTCATTTTTAGCATATTTTCAAAGTCAAGTCTTGATTATACTAGAAAAGCAACAAGATGTACCAAATAAGTTTAATACAAAATTATGTGACATTATCACAAATTATAAAGATGACAAAAAGAAAGGTATTCAATAGGCCCAGTTTTTTAAATATCCAAACTGACTGTCCACAATGAATTTGACCAAACGTACTTTAGAATTAAATACACAAGAATTAAACATAAACTTTCCAAACTGAGGACTGAATTTGAATGAGTGCATTATTCATCTTACAAATATTTAAATAGAATTACCCATGTATGCTTTGTTCTAAACTTAAAGAATGCAGATGTTATTTCTAGCTCATTATTATTTTTGGAATATGAAATTTAAAAATTTGCAATCAATTTTACCAAAAGGAGTTCAGAATTTAATTCAGAGAAATGAATCTAAGTATTTTCAATGTTTAAATTTTAATTTGCAACATTGAACTTTTTATTTATTTATTGCACAAATATTTATGGCTCTCCCACTATATGCACTATGCAACTAAGGGATAGTAATAAAAATAAAGGTATGTTCCCTCTCCTCATTGAGTTTTCAGGCATGGATGTAACTTCTGTTTGACCCAGCTGGCTGGTAAAGAAGTCTTTGAGGATAACTTCAGACTGTGTTAGGAGATTCAAATGCATCATCTTACAACTTCTCATAAGATTGATATGATTTACATATGTGGAAACTGAAGTGAAAGAAAAGGGAGGAAATTACTTTCAATGTCATGGTTTTTATAAGTAGCTGAGCCTATATTCATTTCCAGGATTAATTTTCATATTTCCCCTACTCTATGTATTTTAAATATCTTAATTTCCTTTTCATTATAGTCAGAATGAAAGACTTTTTTTCAAGTCATTGATTCACCTTCAACTTCTCTAAATGAAAAGGAAATATGAAATTGATAAAGAGAAAGGCAGACTGAGAGCTTTATTACACAAGGACTCTGACAAGGGTGTGATAATCTTATCTCTGAAGGTTTGCTAGCAATATCACTTCCTTTTAACCAGAAAAATAAATTTTCTGACCAAAAAAAGGCTGACATCTGATTAGCCAGATGGCCCTGGGGTGGTAGCATTTTAAGGTCAAAAGCACATTTCTTACTACTCTCAAAGTTTACTCATGTAAATAGACAAACTACAGGTTATGAATTTACTGAATATCATACTTTACCAAATGTACATGTTTATTTGCCTAAAGTTAGTCTTGAAAATGCCAAGTCACCTTTTCAAGGCTGTCTTTAAAGTAGTAAGTACCTGATTAAAATCAAGGGAAAGTAGAATATCAATGGCCTATATTTTAATTCACAAGGCAGCATTTCCTGAGCAGAAACAGTTGGTGTAAAGGAATCTCCTGAGTGGCACAAAACACCAACAGGCTAAAATTACTTTCTAGAACGTCACCTTCAAGCTGGTGCCTAGTTCCCGTCTTCTCACCTTATGCTTGCTTCTCACTCCCATATTGTGGCTGTTGCCTTCAATTACATCAGCTAATTGAAGTAAAAATTTGTTTCCGCCCTTCTGTAATCTCCCCAAAATAACTCCTGGGAGAGCAATTTTTATTGAGGGAGGGTTTTTTTTTTCTTCCTTATATCTCCCTATTATCAATTTAAAATTATATGCTACATAGCCTCAGTATTAATGACTGGTAACATTCTTCACCATAGGAACATTCTCTCTAAAGTCCTTGGTGTGCAAATCTTGGCGTATATGAAGGTATATTAGGCCACTTGCTTCATTGATCATTTCTTCTTTGTGTCCTTTGAATATCCACGCCTTTTTATTTCTCTAAAATATAACTTGTTATATATTGCTGTGCTTCAAAACTACATCTTAATAAATAATCCAAACATTTTTGAGGGCAGATATCTGATTTTAAATTTATATTCATGACATTTAAATCTCCTAGAGACATTTTAACAATAGTACATCCACAAACACTGTTGGGCTTAACAGAGAGATTTAAAATATGTTTAATTATCTTCAATTAAAATGAATTTTTGATTTACAGATATTCCAGAATAAACAATAGATTTTCTCATAAGATTAAAAGGTTGTTCCTTATTTGATTCTGCCTCAAAAACAAATGTCCTAAGAGGGATGATTGCGTTTAAAGCAACAAAGTTATAAATCATTTAGGAAGTCATGTTTGGATTAATAATAAATAATAGTTTCTGCATTGTTCTGCTTTAAAATATAACCATGTAAGCCATTAAATTTATTTCCACACAAATAGAACTTTCAACATTTTCTGAAGTTCTATCTATTGATTCACTTGATATTTCTAAGTTTAATATTTTGGTTGAGTTTAAGTATGTAAAAATCTTAAGAGGTTCATGTGTTTAAATTTTCAATAAATTCAGTGATTATCTATGCATTTTCTCTGTGTAGTAAATGCTGAATTCAATATTTCTAAATGACCTCACCTTTTCTCCATTCCTAGAAGGTTTTATAAAAGTGAATGAAGTTACCTATTTCCACTAAAGTGGATGATAGTGAATAGTGTTATAAATTCACATAAACTAGCAAATTTAAAATTCTTCCACTTACAAAATTCTACTTTATTTATGTCCTAACATTTTTTAATCTAGAAGTATATTCTTAATGTTAATGAAAACAAAATTATAACTTGTAATACCTTTGAAATCAAAATATCCAGATGAAGATAGAGGAAAACTACAACTCATTGTGTTATGTAGAAGCTGCCAGCTTCAGTATTTCAAAATAGGCTAGGAAATAAAGCAGCAAAATGTCTAAGATGTCATTATTTTGTTACTTCCAAGAAATATGATAGGGACAAAGCACTTTTTAGTTTATGTCTGGAGCACAGAAAAATTAGTAGATGTTCAGTCAAAAGGAAAACATTGTATGAGACATCTTCTCCTCTGTATGAAACTGTAGTATTGAATTTCAAAGTGACTTCTGAGAATCAGAAGATCTTGAGTCTAGAAGATGAATTTCACAGTCACCTTTGAACATTCATTTGAAATTTTAGCCAAACCAACCTCTGGGAGATTTATAGGTTGTGCTCCCTAGGAATAGAGAGCCTTCTGCCAGTGAACATCAACTCCATCAATATTACATGAGCATTGAATGGGGTAAGGTTTGCTCTGAGAATAAGCTAAGTAATTGAACTGGTGAACAACATGAAGAATCTTTTAGTGTGCCACTGTTGTTATTAAACCAAATGCAACTTTGTTATGAAAAATAAATTTCTCTTACAAAAATGTAGTTTAAAATAATTTTCAATATACAAGGATGGGGAAAAGAACTTCAGATTCTACTCTAAACCTTCCAAAGTAAACTATACTTACTGGCCTCTGCACATATTTCACCACAGTGTTTGTAAATCAATGCTATAAAATGTTCTAAGATCAAAATAGTGAATTTTTCCCATACTTAGTTGAATATATGAGGTTACTGTCAAAAACTGTGAAACATTATTGAAATTTTGCAGAATTTATAACCTAACAAGTTAGATAGCTGCAATTTTCTCTTATGTTGACAGAAGATACCAGAATCCTGGGACAGAGACAGTGGACTTCATTACTCAAAACACAGCAGTAGGCAGCATGATCTTGATATTCATGCTTGGTTCTCTGCCCCTGAAGACTCAAAGTGGTAATGCAGAGAGACCTAGGAAGATGTTATCTTTTAAAATCTTTTAATCTCTTTTCTTTTTTTTCTCTTGAATCATAAGTAAACTTACTTACCCTTGACCCAGAGAGAATTAAATAAGAAACCCTGCAACAGCTAGAAGAAAATGTAGGCCCAACATTGCAAAATGTCAATGCAGGAACAGACTTCCTTAACAAACCTCAAAATGTACAAGAATTAAAATAAAAAATCAATAAGTGGAATGGCATCAAATTAAAAACGTCTACCCAGCAAAGGAAACAATCAAGAGCATATAGGGAGAGCCTGAAGAATGGGAGAAAATCTTTGCCACTTGCTTCTCAGATAAGGCATTAATATCCAGCATATACAAAGAACTCAATAACAATACCAAAAATACTCCAAAAACACAGTCAAAATGAGGGCAAAAGAACAACACACTCATTTCTCAAAAGAAGAAATACAATTGGGCAACAAATATATGAAAAAAGGTTCAGCATCTCTATCAACCAGGGAAATGAAAATTAAAACTACAATGAGATTTCAACTCATTCCAGTCAGGATCACAATTATTAAGAATACAAATAAAAAATGTTGGTGAGGACATGGGGTGGAAATGTACACTCCCACACTGTTAATGGGACTGAAAATTAGTGCAACCACTCTGAAAAACAGTATGGAGATTCCTCAAAAACTAAAAATGGAATCACTATAGGACCCAGCTATCCCACTCCTTGGTATATATCCAAAGGATTTAGAATCAGCATACTTATAGCAATGTAGCCACATCAGTGTTTATAGCAGCACAATTTGCAATAGCCAAGTTATGGAGCCAAAGTAGGTACTTTTCTTTTCTTTTTTTTTTTTTAATTTTATTTATTTATTTATTTTTATTATTGTACACAAATGGGATACATATTGTTTCTCTGTTTGTACATGGCGTAAAGGCATACCATTTGTGTAATCATAAATTTACATAGGGTAATGTTTGATTCATTCTGTTATTTTTTCCCTTCCCCCTACCCCTCCCACCCCTCTTTTCCCTCATACAGTCCTTCCTTCCTCCATTCTTGCCCCCCTCCCTAACCCTAACTCTAACCCTAACACTAACTCTTCCCATCCCCCATTATGTGTCCTCATCCACTTATTAGCGATATCATTCTTCTTTGGTTTTTTGAGATTGGCTTATCTCACTTAGCATGATATTCTCCAGTTTCATCCATTTGCCTGCAAATGCCATAATTTTATCATTCTTTATGGCAGAGTAATATGCCATTGTATATATATACCACAGTTTCTTTATCCATTCATCAATTGAAGGACATCTAGATTGGTTCCACAATCTGGCTATTGTGAACTGAGCAGCTATGAACATTGATGTGGCTGTATCTCTGTAATATGCTGATTTTAAGTCCTTTGGATATAGGCCAAGGAATGGGATAGCTGGGTCAAATGGTGGTTCCATTCCAAGTTTTCTAAGGAATCTCCATACTGCTTTCCAGAGTGGCTGCACTAATTTGCAGCCCCACCAGCAATGTATGAGTGTACCTTTCTCCCCACATCCTCGCCAACACCTGTTGTTGCTTGTATTCTTGATAATCGCCATTCTAATTGGGGTGAGATGGAATCTTAGGGTGGTTTTGATTTGCATTTCTTTTATTACTAGAGATGGTGAACATTTTTCCATATGTTTGTTGATTGCTTGTAGATCTTCTTCTGTGAAGTGTCTATTCATTTCCTTAGCCCATTTGTCGATTGGATTATTTGCATTCTTGGTATAGAGTTTTTTGAGTTCTTTATAGATTCTGGAGATTAGTGCTCTATCTGAAGTATGATTGGCAAAGATTTTCTCCCACTCTGTAGGCTCTTTCTTCGCATTGCTGATAGTTTCCTTTGCTGAGAGAAAGTTCTTTAGTTTGAAACTATCCCAGTTATTAATTCTTGCTTTTATTTCTTGTGCTATGGGAGTCCTGTTGAGGAAGTCTGGTCCTAAGCCGACATGTTGAAGCTCTGGACCTACTTTTTCTTCTATAAGATAGCAAGGTCTCTGGTCTGATTCTGAGATCCTTAATCCATTTTCAGATTAGTTTCGTGCATGGTGAGAGATATGGGTTTAGTTTCATTCTGTTGCATATGGATTTCCAATTCTCCCAGCACCATTTGTTGAAGAGGCTATCTTTTCTCCATTGCATATTTTTGGCCCCTTTGTCAAGTATGAGAAAATTGTATTTATTTGGGTTTGTGTCCGTGTCCTCTATTCTGTACCATTGATCTACCTGTCTATTTTGGTAGCAATACCATGCCATTTTTGTTACTATTGCTTTGTAGTAGACTTGAAGATCTGGTATTGAGATACCCCATGCTTCGCTCTTTCTACTGAGGATTGCTTTAGCTATTCTGGGTTTCTTATACTTCCAGATGAATTTCATAATTGCTTGCTCTATTTCTGTAAGGTACATCATTGGGATTTTAATTGGAATTGCATTGAATCTGTATAGGACTTTTGGTAGTATGGCCATTTTGACAATATTAATTCTTCCTATCCAAGAACATGGGAGATCTTTCCATCTTCTAAGGTTTTCTTTAATTTCTTTCTTTAGTGTTCTGTAGTTCTCATTGTAGAGGTCTTTCACCTCTTTTGTGAGATTGATTCCCAAGTATTTTATTTTTTTTGAAGCTATTGTGAATGGGGTAGTTTTCCTAATTTTTCTTTCTGAAGATTCATCGCTCATGTATAGAAATGCCTTAGATTTATGTGCATTGATCTTATATCCTGCTACTTTACTGAATTCACTTATGAGATCTAAAAGTTTTCTGGTGGAATTTCCTGGTTCCTCTAAGTATACAATCATATCATCAGCAAATAGGGATAGTTTGAGTTCTTCTTTGCCTATTCATATTCCTTTAATTTCTTTGGTTTGTCTAATTGCTCTGGCTAGAGTTTCAAGGACGATATTGAATAGAAGTGGTGAAAGAGGGCATCCCTGCCTTGTTCCAGTTTTTAGAAGGAATGCTTTCAGTTTTTCACCATTTAGAATAATATTAGCCATGGGCTTAGCGTAGATGGCCTTTACAATGTTAAGGAATGTTCCCACTATCCCTATTTTTTCTAGTGTTTTGAGCATGAAGTGGTGCTGTATTTTATCAAATGCTTTTTCTGCATCTATCGAAATAATCATGTGATTCTTGACTTTAAGTCTATTGATATGGTGAATTACATTTATTGATTTCCTGATGTTGAACCAACCTTGCATCCCTGGGATGAAACCCACTTGATCATGGTGCACTATCTTTTTTAATATGTTTTTGTATGTGATTTGCTAAAATTTTGTTGAGAATTTTTGCGTCGATGTTCATTAAGGATATTGGTCTGAAATTTTCTTTCCTCGATGTGTCTCTGTCTGGTTTAGGTATCAGGGTAATATTGGCTTCATAGAATGAGTTTGGGAGGGTTCCCTCCTCTTCTATTTTATGGAATACTTTGAGAAGTATTGGAATGAGCTCTTCTTTAAAAGTTTTGTAGAACTCGGCTGAGAACCCATCTGGTCCTGGACTTTTCTTTGTTGGTAGGCTTTTGATAACTTCTTCTATTTCATTACTTGAAATTGGTCTATTTAAATTGTGTATGTCCTCCTCGTTCAGTTTAGGCAATTCATATGTCTCTAGAAACCTGTTGATGTCTTCGAAATTTTCTATTTTGTTGGAGTATAGATTTTCGAAATAGCTTCTAATTATGTTTTGTATTTCAGTCGTGTCTGTTGTGATATTTCCTTGTTCATTCCGAATTTTAGTGATTTGGGTTTTCTCTCGTCTTCTCTTTGTTGGTGTGGCTAAAGGTTTATCAATTTTGTTTATTTTTTCGAAGAACCAACTATTTATTTTGTCAATTTTTTGTATTGTTTCTTTTGTTTCCATTTCGTTGATTTCAGCTCTGAGTTTAACTATTTCCTGTCTTCTACTACTTTTGGTGTTGTTCTGTTCTTCTTTTTCTAGGGCTTTGAGCTGTAGTGTTAGGTTGTTTATTTGTTGAGTTTTACTTCTTTTATTAAATGCGCTCCATGAAATAAATCTTCCTCTAAGTACTGCTTTCATAGTGTCCCAGAGATTTTGATATGATGTTTCTTTGTTCTCGTTTACCTCTAAGAATTTTTTAATTTCCTTCCTAATATCTTCTGTTATCCATTCATCATATAGTAGCATATTGTTTAATCTCCAGGTGTTGGAGTAGTTTCTGTTTTTTACTCTTTCATTAATTTGTAACATCAATCCATTATGATCTGATAGAATACAAGGTAGTGTCTCTATCTTCTTGTATTTGCTGACATTAGCTTTGTGGCATAATATATGGTCTATTTTAGAGAAGGATCCATGTGCTGCTGAGAATAAAGTGTATTTGCTTTTGTTTGGATGGTATATTCTATAAATGTCTGTTAAGTCTAAATTATTGATTGTGTTATTGAGATCTATGGTTTCTTTGTTCAATTATTGTTTGGAAGATCTGTCCAGTGGTGAGAGAGGTGTGTTAAAATCATCAAGTATTATTGTGTTATGGTCTATTTGGTTTCTAAAATTGAGAAGGATTTGTTTTACATATATGGATGAGCCACTGTTTGGGGCATAGATGTTTATGATTGTTATATCTTGCTGATTTATGCTTCCCTTAAGCAGTATGAAATGTCCTTCCTTATCCCTTCTGACTAACATTGGCTTGAAGTCCACATTATCTGAAATGAGTATGGATACTCCAGCTTTTTTGCTGAGTCCATGTGCTTGCTATGTTTTTCCCCATCCTTTCACTTTTAGTCTATGGGTATCTCTTTCTATGAGGTGAGTCTCTTGCAGGCAACATATTGTTGGATCTTTCTTTTTAATCCAATCTGCCAGTCTATGTCTTTTGATTGATGACTTCAGGCCATTAACATTCAGGGTTATTATTGAGATATGATTTGTATTCCCAGTCATTTGGTTCATATTTAAAATTTTATTTATTTATTTATTTATTTTTTGGCAGATCTTGGTTCCTCCCTTATTTGACAGTTCCATTAGGATAATTCCTCCCTTTGCTGATTTGCTTCCTTGTTTTTTATTTCTTCCTCATAAAATATTTTGCTGAGAATGTTCTGTAATGCTGGCTTTCTTTTTGTATATTCTTTTAGCTTTTGTTTATCATGGAAAGATTTTATTTCATCGTCAAATTTGAAGGTAAGTTTTGCTGGGTATAAGATTCTTGGTTGGCATCCATTTTCTTTCAGAGCTTGAAAAATGTTGTTCCAGGCCCTTCTAGCTTTTAGGGACTGGATTGAAAAATCTGCTGATATCCGTATTGGTTTCCCCCTGAATGTAATTTGGTTCTTTTCTCTCACAGCCTTTAAAATTCTGTCTTTATTTTGTATGTTAGGTATTTTCATTATAATGTGCCTTGGTGTGGGTCTGTTGTAATTTTGTGTATTTGGAGTCCTATAAGCCTCTTGGACTTGATTTTCCATTTCATTCTTCAGATTTGGGAAATTTTCTGATATTATTTCATTGAATAGATTGTTCATTCCTTTGGTTTGTTTCTCTAAGCCTTCCTCAATCCCAATAATTCTGAAATTTGGCCTTTTATTGATATCCCATAGTTCTTGCAGATTCTGTTCATGATTTCTTACCATCTTCTCTGTTTGTTCAACTTTGTTTTCGAGGTTAAATATTTTGTCTTCAATATCTGAAGTTCTGTCTTCCAGGTGTTCTATCCTATTGGTTATGCTTTCTATGGAGTTCTTAATTTGGTTTATTGTTTCCTTCATTTCAAGGATTTCTGTTTGGCTTTTTTTCAATATCTCTAACTCTTTATTGAAATGATCTTTTGCTTCCTGAATTTGCTCTTTTAACTGTCGATTGGTGCTATCTTTCAATGCCTGCATTTGCTCTTTCATCTCATCATTCAATGTCTGCATTTGCTCTTTCATCTCATCGTTTGCTTTCCTGATTATTTTAATTATGTACATTCTGAACTCCCTTTCTGTCATTTCTTCTGCCATGCTGTCATTGGATTCTATTGATGTAACATCTAGATTTGTTTGGGGCATTTTCTTCCCTTGTTTTCTCATATTGTTCATTAATCAGTGGGTCATTAAGATATTGCAGATTTCCTCTATCGACTTATAATGTCCCTGAAGATTGCTAGTATATCCCCTCTTATCCTTCAGTAGCCTGAAGTCTTGGAGGAAGTTGATAATGCAGAGCTCCACGAAGAAGCTGCCTCTCTAGGGTTGGTGACCCTCAGGTGGGGTATATTCCCTGCTAGTGGGCAGAGGTGCCTCCCCTTTTTGACCAATGGTCATCCAACGTGGAACTAGGCTGTGGGCTGAGGCAAGGCCTGTTTGTGCCTGTGTCTCTGGTTTTACTGTCCCTGTGAGAAAACCTCTCCCGGCAGGGAAGATTCACTCGTTGGGGACCTCTCGTTGGTCAGTTCCCCTCCTAGAGGTTCCCCTCAATCTACAACTACCGCCTGGGCTGGGCTGTCTTCCTCTGCAACGTTCCCATGGGCCCGGACCTACCTCCTGGGCCTGGGAGCCTCATCCTCTGCAGGTGAGTCTCATTAGGCTGCCTCTCCCAGAGAATCCGCCCGCAGTCCTGGAAACTTCACTCCGCCCCTAGGCGTGTCTCTGTGTGGCTCTTCCAGCAAGAAGCCACCTAGCTCCTGGGACCCTGCTCTGCACCTAATCGCCTGGCTCTGCGGCCCCTCCTCTGAGCCGCCACCTGGAGCCCCATACAATAGCTCCGATACCCAGAGACCCGCCACACACCTCCTCCTCTGGACAGCCTCCCGGTTTCCGACGCAGTCACTAGGAGTCCAAGCAACTCACTTTGCGTCTCCTCCTCCCGCCAACCGCCCGTAGCCCTAGGCAGTCACTCCAAGCCCAAGTGACCCGCGCTGTTCCTCCTCTTCCTCCTCGGGGTAGCCCCCCCGGTGTTCAGGAGCGGTGGCTCCGAGACCAAGCGACCCACCGCGCTCCTCCTCCAGGCCGGCCACCGGTGTTCAGGAGCCGTCGCTTTGAGTGCAATCAACTCACCACTCGCCTCCTCCTCTGGCAACCGCCTGTGGCTCTGATGCAGTCACTCCTAGACCATGCGACCTGCCGCGCTCCTCTTCTTCCTCCGGGTAACCCCCCCGGTGTTCAGACGCGGTCGTTCTGCGTCCAAATAGCTCGCCATGCAGCTCCTCCTCAGGCAGCTGCCCAGAGCCCCAGTGGTTGCTCCGAGTCCAAGCGCTGTGTTGAGCCGCCTCCTCTACGATGATCCAAGTTGTCCATGTTTACCGCTCCAGCGGAGGGAGGGCCGTCTCGCCAAGCAACTCTACTTCACAAAGTTCCCTGTGTTCCAGGGCTACCGCCCCATCCGGGACGCCTCCCCAACGGGAGAGACTCACCCGGCGGCCTTGAGCTGGTCCCAAGTCTCTCACTATCTCCTCTTTTGAATCCTGCGTCCTGGAGCAACGTGAAATGCAGCCGCCCTCTAGGCCACCATCTTGAAAACCCACTATCGGTACTTTTCAACAGACAAATGAATAAAGAAAATGTGGTATGTATACACAAAGGAGTATTACTTAGCATAAAGAGCAATGACATTATGGCATTTGCCAATAAATGGATGGAATTGGAAACTATTATGCTAAGTAAAATAAGCTAGACCCAAAAAGTCAAAGATGAGAGGTTTTCTTGGACATGCAGACTAATCTAAAAAAAAAAAAAGGGTAAGAGGGGTTTTTAAAAAAGCAAGCAAGAAAGAAAGAGAGAAAGAGAAAAATTAGAGGGAGAGGGAATTTCATCAAAATAGAACAAAGATCAATAGAGTCAATGAGGGGAATTGAAGAGAAACAAGAAGGGACAAGAGTAGAGAACAGTGGAATGAATCTGATCAAACTTTCATATGTGCAGGCATGGATGTGGCAAGATGAGCCCCAGTTCCAGGTGTATCCACAGGAAACTAATTTAAAAAAAAAAAGTAAACTGTGAATGGATTGAAGAATAGTTGCAGTGGAGGGAGAGGAGTGGGGTAAGGGGGAAAGAGTGTTGGGGACTGAATCAGAATGGATTGGGTTCCATGCTTTTGTGAATATGTCAAGGTGTATCCTGGTCTTGTGTCATAACTAAAAAGAATTTTAAAAATAAATAAATGAGGAAACTGATATTCTTGGAGTTAAGTGTGCTTCATTAATAATTACTTATCAGGCAAGACAGTAGACTCCATGAATAACATTAAGCTTGGATTTTCCCTGGGGATTTTTGCTTCAGTTGTAAAGGTTATATTCTGACTAAATGTTATACAAGAATTGAAGACAAAATATCTAACAAATGTTGACAACAAATAATTTTAGTTACAGCAGCAATATTAGTATAATGCTAAAAGAAAAACAAAATTGAAATGTAACAGAGGACTTCTTTCTGGAACCTCCAAAATAAGATTGATCTTGGAATTAAATTCTCACATAAATGCAATGCAGATGTAATAAGTAAGTCACTTCCAGGACAGCATGATTAAAGCTTGACATAAGACTTAAGAAATTGGTTTGGAAAACAAACATGAATTAATCAAACAAAAATGTATCTCAGGAGAAAATATCACATTGTCCACCCCAACACATTCTGAAGGAGAAGGTGGATGACAGAGAGTTCATCATCAAGAATTGTGACTGGTAGACCTGAGGGAGGCAATGACTGACTCTCAAATAAATTAGTCTTCGAAGTAAATAAATTCAAAATTACCTAGATGTGGTCAATTCTCTGGACCTTGATTAATTTATGTACAATTGAATAAAATGTGATATAAGATAATACATTAAAGATATCACATTTTATAAAGAAGTTTTGTTCAACTTCTTTTTTTTTTGTAAACAAATGGGATACATGTTGTTTCTGTTTGTACATGGAGTAACAGCATACCATTTGCGTAATCATACATTTTCATAGGATAATGATGTTTGATTCATTCTGCTATTTTTTGCACTTCCCCACCACCCCTCCCACCCCTCTTTTCCCTCTCTACAGTCTCTCCTTCCTCCATTCTTCCCCCCCACCCCCCATTATGTATCATCATCCACTTATCAGCGAGATCATTCATCCTTTGGTTTTTTGAGATTGGCTTATCTCACTTAGCGTGATATTCTCCAATTTCATCCATTTGCCTGCAAATGCCATAATTTTATTATTCTTTATAGCTGAGTAATATTTCATTGTATATATATATACCACACTTTCTTTATCTATTCATCAATTGAAGGACATCTAGGTGAGTTCCACAATCTGGCTATTGTGAATTGAGCAGCTATGAACATTGATGTGGCTGTATCTCTGTAGTATGCCGATTTTAAGTCTTTGGGTATAGGCCGAGGAGTGGGATAGCTGGGTCAAATGGTGGTTCCATTCCAAGTTTTCTAAGGAATCTTCACACTGTTTTCCAGAGTGGCTGCACTAATTTGCAACCCCACCAGCAATGTATGAGTGTGCCTTTTTCCCCACATCCTCGCCAACACCTACTGTTGCTTATATTCCTGATACTCACCATTCTAATTGGGGTGAGATGGAATCTTAGTGTAGTTTTGATTTGCATTTCTCTTATTACTAGAGATGTTGAACATTTTTTTCATATATCTGTTGATTGCTTGTAGATCTTCTTCTGTGAAGTGTCTGTTCATTTCCTTAGTCCATTTGTTGATTGGATTATTTGTATTCTTCGTGTAAAGTTTTTTTGAATTCTTTATATATTCTGGAAATTAGAGCTCTATCTGAAGTATGAGTGGCAAAGATTTTGTCCCACTCTGTAGGCGATCTCTTCACATTACTGATAGTTTCCTTTGCTGAGAGAAAGCTTTTTAGTTTGAATCTATCCCAGTTGTTGATTCTTGCTTTTATTTCTTGTGCTATGGGAGTCCTGTTAAGGAAGTCTGATCCTAAGTCAAAATGTTGAAGATTTGGACCTACTTTTTCTTCTATAAGATGCAGGGTCTCTGGTCTGATTCCGAGGTCCTTGATCCATTTTGAGTTGTGCAGGGTGAGAGATAGGGGTTTAGTTTCATTCTGTTGCATATGGATTTCAAGTTTTCCCAGAACCATTTGCTGAAGAGGCTATCTTTTCTCCATTGCATATTTTTGGCCCCTTTGTCTAGTATGAGAAAATTGTATTTATTTGGGTTTTTGTCTGTGTCCTGTATTCTGTACCATTGATCTACCTGTCTAGTTTGGTGCCAATACCACACCGTTTTTGTTACTATTGCTTTGTAGTATATTTGAAGATCTGGTATTGCGATACCCCTGTTTCATTCTTCCTGCTAAGGATTGATTTAGTTATTCTGGGTTTCTTATTCTTCCAGATGAATTTCATGATTGCTTACTCTATTTCTGTAAGGTACATTATTGGGATTTTAAGTGGAATTGCATTGAATCTGTATAGCACTTTTAGTGGTATGGCCATTTTGACAATATTAATTCAGCCTATATAAGAATGTGGGAGATTTCTCCATCTTCCATGGTCTTCCTCAATTTCTTTCTTCAATGTTTTTTTTTTTTTTTTTTTTTTTTTTTCATTGTAGAGATCTTTTAACTCTTTGGTTAGATTGATTCCCAAGTATTTTATTTTCTTTGAAGTTATTGTAAATGGAGTTGTTTTTCTCATTTCCCTTTCAGATGTTTCATCACTTGTGTATAAAAATGCTTTAGATTTATGCGTGTTGATTTTATAGCCTGCTATTTTGCTGAATTCATTGATGAGGTCTACAAGTTTACTGGATGAATCTTTTGGATCCTCTAAATATAGAATTATGTCATCAGCAAATAGTGACAGCTTAAGTTCCTCTTTTCCTATTTGTATCCCTTTAATTTCTTTAGTCTGTCTAATTGTCCTAGCTAGAGTTTCAAGGACAATGTTGAATAGAAGTGGTGAAAGAGGATATCCCTGTCTTGTTCCCATTTTTAAAGGGAATGGTTTCAGTTTTTCTCCATTAAAAATGATTTTGGCCATGGGCTTAGCATAAATAGCCTTTACAATGTTCAGGTATGTTCCTACTATCCCTATTTTTTCTAGTGTTTTGAGCATGAAGGTGTGTTGTATTTTGTCAAACACTTTTTCTGCGTCAATTGATATAACCATATGATTCTTATCCTTAAGTCTATTGACATGATGGATTACATTTATTGATTTACGGATGTTAAACCATCCTTCCATTCCAGGGATGAACCCCACTTGATCGTGGTGCACGATTTTCTTAATATGTTTTTGGATGTGATTTGCCGATATTTAGTTAAGGATCTTTGCGTCTATATTCATCAAGGATATTGATCTACAATTTTTTTTCCTTGATGTGTCTTTGCCTGGTTTGGGTATAAGGGTGATATTAGCTTCATAGAATGAGTTTGGTAGGGTACCCTCCTTTTCTATTTCCTGGAATACTTTGAGAATTATTGGAATGAGTTCTTCTTTGAAGGTCTTGTAGAACTCAACTAGAATCTGTCTGGTCCTGGGCTTTTCTTGGATGGTAGGTTTTTAATGGCTTCTTCTATTTCATTGCTTGATATTGATCTGTTTAAATCATGTATGTCCTCCTGGTTCAGTTTGGGAGGAGCATATGACTCTAGAAATTTGTCAATGTCTTCAGTTTCTATTTTATTGGAATACAGATTTTCAAAGTAGCTTCTCATTATGTTATGTATCTCAGTGGTGTCTGTTGTGATATTTCCTTTATCATCACGAAGTTTAGTAATTTGAGTTTTCTCTCTCCTCTTTGTTAGTGTGGTTAAGAGTTTGTCTATTTTGTTTACTTTCTCAAAGAACCAACTTTTTGTTTTGTCAACTTTTTAAATTGTTTCTATTGTTTCAATTTCATTGATTTCAGTTCTGATTTTAATTATTTCCTGTTTTCTACTACTTTTGCTGTTATTCTGTTCTTCTTTTTCTAGGGCTTTGAGCTGTAATTAGGTCATTTAGTTGTTGACTTTTCATTCTTTTCTGGAATGCGCTCCATGCAATGAATTTTCCTGTTAGTACCGCTTTCATAGTGCCCCAGAGATTTTGATAAGTTGCATCCTGGTTCTCATTGACCTCTAAGAATTTTTTTTTATCTCCTCCCTGATGTTTTCTGTTTTCCATGTTTCATTCAATAGCATATTATTTAGTCTGCAGGTGTTGGAGTAATTTCTGGTTTTTATTTTGTTATTGATTTCTACTCTCAGTCCATTATAATCTGATAGAACACAAGGCAGTTTCTCTATTTTTTTTTTTTTTTTTTGTATTTCCTAAGGCTGCTTTGTGGCATAACATATTGTCTATTTTCAAGAGATCTCCATGTGCTGCTGAGAAGAAAGTGAATCTACTCGTTGATGGATGGAATATTCTATATATGTCTATTAAGTCTAGGTTATTGATAGTGTTATTGGGTTCTATGGTTTCTTTGGTTGATTTTTGTTTGGAAGATCTATCTAGTGGTGACAGAGATGCATTAAAGTCACCCAGAATTATTGTGTTGTGGTCTGTATGATTCCTGAAATTGAGAAGGATTTGTTTGATGTACAGGGATGCACCATTGTTTGGGGCATAAATATTTACTATCGTTATGTCTTCCTGATTTATGGTTCCCTTAAGCAGTATGAAATGTCCTTTTTATCCCTTCTGACTAACTTTGGCTTGAAGTCCACTTTATCTGATATAAGGATGGAAACTCCTGCTTTTTTACTGAGTACATGTGCATGGTAGGTCTCTTCCCATCCCTTCACCTTTAGTCTGTGGATGTCTTTTTCTATGAGATGAGTCTCTTGCAGGCAGCATATTGTTGGGTCTTTCTTTTTAATTCATTCTGCCAGTCTATGTCTTTTGATTGATGAGTTTAGGCCATTAACATTCAGGGTTATTATTGAGATATGATTTGTATTTCCAGTCACTGGGCTTATTTTTGGTTTTTAATTTGGCTTGGTTTCTCCTATGAGTGGTTTTTCTCTAAGGTAGTTCCTCCCTTTGCTGACATCCATTGTTGTTTTCATTTTCTCCTCATGGAATATTTTGTTGAGAACCTTCTCTAGTGCAGGCTTTCTATTTGTAAATTCTTCTAACTTTTGTTTATCATGGAAGGATTTTATTTCATCTTCAAATCTCAATGTTAGTTTTGCTGGGCATAGGATTCTTGGTTGGCAACCATGTTCTTTCAGAGCTTGAAATATGTTGTTCCACGCCCTTCTAGCTTTTAGAGTCTGGGTTGAGAAGTCGGCTGCTATCCATATTGGTTTCCCCCTATACGTAATCTGATGCTTTTCTCTCACAGCCTTCAAAATCCTGTTTATTTTGAATGTTAGGCATTTTCATTATAATGTGCCTTGGTGTGGATCTGTTGTGATTCTGTGCATTTGGTGTTCTGTAAGCCTCTTGTATTTGATTTTCCATTTCATTCTTCAGGTTTGGAAAATTTTCTGATATTATTTCATTGAATAGATTGTTCATTCCTTCGGTTTGTATCTCTGTGCCTTCCTCAATCCCAATAATTCTTAAATATGGTCTTTTCATGATGCCCATAGTTCTTGGAGATTCTGTTCATGATTTCTTACCTTCTTCTCTCTTTGGGCAACTTTATTTTCAAGATTAAATATTTTGTCTTCATTGTCTGAGGTTCTGTCTTCCAAGTGGTGATGCTTTCCATTGAGTTTTTTATTTGGTTTATTGTTTCCTTCATTTCAAGGATTTCCATTTGTTTTGTTTTTGTTTTTTTTTAGAATCTCTATCTCTTTGTTGAAATGATCTTTTGCTTCCTACAGTTGCTCTGTCATCTTATTGGTATTATCATTCATTGCCTGCATTTGCTCTCTTATCTCATCCTTTGCTTTGTGAATCATCTTAATCATGTATAATCTAAAGTCCTTTTCTGACATTTCTTCTAACATACTGTCATTGGATTCTATTAATATAGAATCTAGATTTGTTTGGATCATTTTCTTCCCTTTTTTTTCACGTTGTTCACGTATCTTGCCCTCTAGCAGTGCAGATCTGGGGTATTGCAGATTTCCCCCTATAGGCTTATAGTGGCACTATAGGTTTCCAAAACCTTTTCTTTAAGGGGAGATCAATATTGGCAGTGCCCAATTCAGACACTATGCAATCCTAGACCAAATAGCCCCTATGAGGACAATAACAAAATTGTCATAATAAACAGAATGAGTTCAAATATTATCTTCAGTTAAACAGACAGATTTGCAATAAGGTCTGCAGTTTCTAATGGAGAACAAAGAGGATGCAGAGGGATGTAGAATGTGGCTGCTAATGGGATAAGAAGAGAATATACAGAAGTTCTAGATAATAGAAAGGGTGAGAGTGTAATCAAAAGAAATTGGATGTTAGCATGCAAAAAAGGGAGAAAGAGACTCTGAGGGAAGCAAAAGGAAAAGAGAGCAAGAAAAGTAAAGAAATAAAAACTTAAAATTTTTCAATAAGGAGAAAAAAGAAAATCTACAGTATAACAGTCATATAGTAATGAAACCTCCCAGTGTTCAGTAGCCTGATACATGAGAGGTACCTGACATTGAGCTTCAAGTCTCAGGATGGGATTTGCCCCACCTAAAGATTGGAGCTACAGCTTCCAAGATTATCCAAGATGGTTGCTCTGGCTTCCAAATGTGTTGGCAAATGGGGACTGCAGCTCAGGGTGTGGACGTGGTCAGCTGGAGGTCCTGGAGGTGGGGTGCAGTTTGTCAGGCAGGGGTCCAGGAATTCGGGTGTGTTTGGTGTGGTTGCAGGATCCTGGAGGCCGGGTACAGTAGGTCTGGGGTCCTGGTGATAGGGCGCAGTCAGTTGGTCTGGGGGTCCTTGCAGCAGGGAGCAGTCAGTGGATGTGAGGGCCCCAGAGGCAGGGAGTGATTGGTCAGGCTGAGGGATCCTGGAGAGGGGCTCAGTCAGTCCAGCCAGGGCTCCTATGTGGCCTAGCTGTTATCTCAAAATGGTGGCAGCCACGTGTAATCAAACCTGCAGATAGTGTAACAGTGAACTTCCAGGCAACAGTAGGCAGCTGGTACTCCACTGGTGGTCGGTGATCAGTTAGCTGACTGTTGTGGGACGATCGGGAGGTGAACCTCATGCGTTGGGTGATGGATAGGTGTAAGGCAGGTGATGGACAGGCGAGAGGCAGGCAAATGGCGGATGATAGATACCTGACAGTATCTAAAAAAAAGGCTTTGATATGCTTGCAGACTGCAGGTGATCACAGCAGACAAATGGGGTAAATAGCAGGGGATCGATAAGCAGCAAAAACTGCCTCACCGAGAAACAGATATCCTCTGCTTGAAACCGGAGTTATGGAACAACAAGGAAGGCAGCCTCCCTCTAGTCCGCCCTCAACTTCGTTTTGTGTGTTCAATTTGTGTTTGAATTTTTCAGTGTGTTTAGGTCTATAATGAGGTAATCCAGTATATATTAACAACCATTGGGTAAATTCAAAAAAATGTTTTAATAAACAAGAAATGTAAGTGTACATGTCTAACTAACTTTTAAGGTGTGTTATTATTTCATTTAAATAAACATAAAATTTTAAAGTAGAATTTTTACATCTCTTCTTTAAAAATAATCATTAGTAAAAAAGCAATATTATAATTTGTGTGTGTGTGTATAAATTTTTTCTTGGATTGAATTTTAAAGCTTAATTGAATTTTTAAAGTAAATTTTTAATCAAGTTTGAAAAATATACTGATGCGATAAAGATTATCAAATCTCACTAAAGTATACACTGACCTTTTTCCCATGGAAAAATACAAGTGCATAATTTGGATTGCAAAATAAGGGAATGTGCTTCCTAAAGAACATAATTAAAAAAAGGGGTATATTACATCTTAAGTTCATATGTTTATAATCAGAGAAAGTCACATGTTTTTTTCCTGTGTTGATATATTAATTTGTATTCAGATTTTTAAAGAACAGGGACAGTGTTTTCATACATTTTAGGTTGGTATTTTAGGAAATTTAATTGCTTTAGAAATAATTCAATGGCATGGCCCGCAACTTTTTAGCTCCTGGAACTAAATATCTGATTATCCAAAAATACTTATGGAAATATACTATAGATTGAGCATATTTTTTAAATTATAAAATATATTCAATTTAGAATTGCAATATAAACTTTAAACAAGACATACGAAGAGAAGTAAAAGAAAATAAATGGTAGAAAACAAAAGGAGAAAAGAAGAAGATAAAGGAGCAATCCAGTTAGTAGTTTAGTCATTGAGAAGCTGGAAAGTTCTTTGTAAGGCTATAAAATCCGTGACATAAGTTAATCTTATGAGCAGAGTACTGGGGACTGTCATCACTTACTGAAAGCTATTTCATTTTCTTAGTGAACTGCAGTGGCTCCTTTGCATAATTCAAGTAACTGAATATATGTCGATTCATTTCAGGACCACTCTTCTGCTCCATCAACCATAAGATGTCTATCCTTGTGGCAATAACACATGACTACTTCTGTTGGAATGTAGCCATAAAATTCTCCAAATTTACTTAAATCATGGCCACAGGAGATGTAGCTCCATGAGGGAACACTTTTCTAGCATGTGCAAAGACTGAGGTTCATTGGTTCATTGGTTGTCTTTGCATTATTTCCACATGTTATTTTGATTCAGCATGTTAATTTACACAAACATCTGCACAGAAACTTTTGTGATGTTAATAGGGATTGCTTGGAATCAATAGATAAACTGGGGAAATTTTATATACAAATCCTGAGTACCTTTTGGATATATGAAAATTTTAGCACTTTGATAATTTTCAATCTCATAAATTTGTTATTAGGTTATTTCTTAGGGTTTTAAAGTATCTGATATATAATAACATAACAAAAGCAACTTATTCATTTTAATTATGTCTGTATCCTTTTGGATTATTTTAATGTATACTACCATGTAACCTTTAAATAGAGGAAGTTTTGCTTCATTCTTTCCAATATTCATATTCTTTTTGATTAGTTTATTGAATATAAATATATAATTATGCATACTTTTATTTCTATTTATGTTGTAATTGAATTAAGGTTATAACATGTAATTAGTTCACTCACCTAAGTTTTCAAATACATTAACCCACAGTTCTTTTTTTTTAATTGTAAACAAATGGGGTACAACTTGTTTCTCTGAACATGTAGTAGAGGCATACCATTTGTGTAATCACACATTTACATACAGTAATGGTGTTTGGTTCATTCTGTATTTTTTCCTTCCCCTCTACCCCTCCCACCCCTCTTTTCCCTCTATATAGTCCATCCTTCCTCCATTCTTGCCCCCCTCCCACCCCCCATTATGTATCATCATCTGCTTATCAGTGAGATCATTTGTCCTTTGGATTTTTGAGATTGGCTTATCTCACTTAGCATGATATTCTCCAATTTCATCCATTTGCCTGAAAATGCCATAATTTTATTATTCTTTATGGTTGAGTAATATTCCATTATGTATATATGCCACAGTTTCTTTATCCATTCATCAATTGAAGGACATCTAGGTTGGTTCCACAATCTGGCTATTGTGAATTGAGCAGCTATGAACATTGATGTGGCTGTATCTCTGAAATATGCTGATTTTTAAGTCCTTTGGGTATAGGCTGAGGAGTGGGATAGCTGGGTCAAATGGTGGTTCCATTCCAAGTTTTCTAAGGAATCTCCATACTGCTTTCCAGAGTGGCTGCAGTAATTTGCAACCCCACCAGCAATGTATGAGTGTGCCTTTTTCCCCACATCCTCGCCAACACCTATTATTGTTAGTATTCTTGATAATCGCCATTCTAATTGGTGTGAGATGGAATTTTAGTGTAGTTTTGATTTGCATTTCTCTTATTACTAGAGATGTTGAACATTTTTTCATATATCTGTTGATTGCTTGTAGATCTTCTTCTGTGAAGTGTCTGTTCATTTCCTTAGTCCATTTGTTGATTGGATTATTTGTATTCTTGGTGTAGAGTTTTTTGAGTTTTTTGTATATTCTGGAAATTAGCACTCTATCTGAAGTATGAGTGGCAAAGATATTCTCCCACTCTGTAGGCTCTCTCTTCACATTGGTGATAGTTTCCTTTGCTGAAAGCTTTTTAGTTTAAATCTATCTCAGTATTGATTCTTGCTTTTATTTCTTGTGCTATGGAAGTCCTGTTAAGGAAGTATGATCCTAAGCCAACAAGTTGAAGATTTGGACCTACTTTTTCTTCTATAATCTGCAGGGTCTCTGGTCTGATTTCAAGGTCTTTGATCCATTTTGAGCTGAGTTTTGTGCAGAGTGAGAGATAGGGATTTAGTTTCATTCTCTTGCATATGAATTTCAAGTTTTCCCAGCACCATTTGCTGAAGAGGCTATCTTTTCTCCATTGCATGTTTTTGGCACTTTTGCCCAGTACGAGAAAACTGTATTTATTTGGGTTTGTGTCCATATCCTCTATTCTGTACCATTGATCTACCTGTCTATTTTGGTGCCAATACCACACCGTTTTTGTTACTATTGCTTTGTAGTATAGTCGAAGTTCTGGTATTGCGATACCCACTGCTTCACTCTTCCTGCTAAGGATTGATTTAGCTATTCTGGGTTTCTTATTCTTCCAGACGAATTTCATGATTGCTTGATCTATTTCTGTGAGTTATGTCATTGGTATTTTAATTGGAATTGCATTGAATCTGTGTAGAACTTTTGGTAGAATGACCATTTTGACAATATTAATTCAGCCTATCCAAGAACATGGGAGATCTTTCCATCTTATGAGGTTTTCTTTAATTTCTTTCTTTAGTGTTCTGTAGTTTTCATTGTAGAGGTCTTTCACCTCTTTTGTTAGATCGATTCCCAAGTAACTCTAACCCAGAGTTCTTTATAATATTTATTTGACATTCTACTGGTGTTGCTAAAATTTATAGTGAAGTCCTTTTTTTTATCTTAATAGTGGTAATGTTTCTTTTATTTTTCTCAATGTGTTTTTCTAATACTTCATAAATTTTATAAACCATAAAACCTTAATTCCTTACAAATAACATGGTTTGGACTGATTTTTATCTATTGTATATTCTTTTTGCTTTCATTAATCTTGATATCTTATGTATTTCTTTTATTGAAAGTTGCTCATTCCAGGGCTGGGATTGTGGCTCAGTGGTAGAACACTTGCTGGGTTCAATTCTCAGCACCACATATAAATAAACGAATAAAATGAAAGTCCATCAACATCTCAGACATCATTACCCTATGTTCATGTATGATTACACAAATGATATGAGTCTACATGGTGTACAACCATAGAAACAAAATGATGTACCCCATTTGTGTACAATGGATCGAAATGCAGTCTGTAAAAAATTTAAAAATAATTAATTAATAAAAAAGTCTAAAATTTTTTGAAAAGCTGCTCATTTCAGACATTGAGCAAACCTAAAATTCCCATCATGTTTCATCATCTTTTGTATATTTTGCTGCATTTGATTTACTGAAATTTTGTCAGGAATTTGAGTCCCATGTATGGGAAATATTGCTTTTTATTTATCTGGTCTGATGAAATCTCTTCTTTTGCTATCAGCATAACACTCGTTGTCCTTACAAAATTAGTTAGGAAATGTTCTCTCCTCCACTATTTCCTGAAAGAATATATACAGGCCTAGTATTAATATTTCCTTAAATAAATCAGGAAGAATCTGGTCATTGAGTCTCTTTTTAAAATATTTTAATTCTATAATAAATTTATTTAATCGAAATTATACTATTCAAAAAAATTTTGCCAGTTTTTGCTTTTCTAAAATTTGTCTATTTAATCTCTATCTGTTTGACTAGTGTTATTATAAGAAAGCATCACAAATCCAGTAGTTTAGGTAACAAAATGTGCTTTCTTACAGTTTTTGGACCAAGAGTACAAGATCAAGGTGCTAGCAGCACTGTCTCCTTATGAGGTTGTCAGGGAAGGTCTCGTTTCGGAACTTTTACATTTTTAGATGACTGAAGCAAGTACCTGACCCTCTTTATACCCTATTTCCCCTGTACCTGCCTCTTTCTCTTCCCAGGAGGTTGTTTCCATGCTACTCTAGTATGGCCTTACCTTAGTAATTAATTATATCAATAATGTCCCTGTTTCCAAGTAAAATCACATTTTTAGATACTAAAGATTCGAACTTCAACATGTAAACTTTGGAGGGACCCAGTTCAACCCATATCATCATCTAAACAGATGGATTTTTGACATAAAATTATTCCTTATATCTTACCTATTTAATTCTACAGAAACTACATTTTTAGTCTCCAAAACTTATAATTCGTGTCTCTTATTTTTCTTGATCAGTTTAGCTACATTGTACATTTAACTTTTATGTATTCATAGCCTCTTTTGAAATCATTTTTCACAGGTTTTAGCTTTTTAAACCTATACTACTTAATTTCCACATATCAGTAGGACAAAATAAATGAGTAAAAATGAGTCATTTCTTTACTACTGTAATATTTTTGCTGAGAGAACCGTGCTGAGCTTATACTCTTCTAAGTGCTGACAATGGTTATCTTAAGCAATGTAAAAAATTCTCTGCCAAGCTTTTACTCTTTCTTTTAATCTAAAGGTTTTAATATATATATGTGTGTATATGTGTGTGTGTGTGTGTGTGTGTGTGTGTGTGTGTGTATAAAGACTACATCTGTAGCAGACTGTTCTGGCGGCTACAACAAGGGTACATAGACTGGGTGGCTTATAAACAACAGAAATTTAATTCCTACATTTCTGGGGTATGAAAGTCTGAGATCTGTGTATCAAGGTCCAGTGCTGGTGAGGACCCTATTCTGGGTCTTTCTGATTGAGGGGCAGTGGGGAGGGAGAGAGAGAGAACACACACAAACAGAGAACATACTAACTCCTCCCTGTTTTGTGAGAAGAGACACTAACTCCATTCACGAGGGCTCTAGCCTCATCACCCAGTGAAATTACAAAAGATACACCTCCAATTGACATCCTACTTGGGACTGAAGTCCAACATATGAATTTTGGTGACACAAACATTGAATCCATAATGATTTTTGTTGCACATGTAATTTTCATTTGTAATGACTAAATGTGTGTTCAAATAGAACATTGGAAAGATAAAAAAATTTAATGAAGATATTTCAAATGGTTTGTTCACCAGGTATTATCTTGCTTTTCAAGGGATCTTCACTCAAACTCCTCTGAAATGAGTGTGCTCGGGATGCTCTGAAATGGACCTATGTGAGTATGAGTTAGATTAGATTATGTTCAAATTTTTATCCATGCCAGTTATGGTTATAAAACTTCACTTAAATTTTCAGCTTCTTTTGATATTCCAATTTTAAATGCGTTGAAATAAAAACTGACAAAAACTTCATAGAGATCTGTCAAAATTGTTTTACTTGATTTCAATCAATTTAATTCTTTCTATTTATAAGTGGATTGGAGTGAATATCACATGCTGAAATAGACAGCCTTGAGATCTGCTACTGAATTTAAGAGAGTTAATTTGAGTGTCTAAAAATACCATACTGTAGTTAACTGGTCATTAACCATAATATATTCTCCTTCATTTTATATTTTTATGAATTTATTTATACTCCTTTGTAAAACAATGAGAAATTTATCTATTTTCTTTCACTGTCCCAGATTTGGAACACGTATAGAAAATTAAATTGAGCTACCAAAATATCACTTATAGTAACATGGAAATAAGCATTATGTCTTGAGAGGTCTATTCTTTTGAGAAATGTAATAGGTGAATAATTAGAGCATTTAAAACACCTGTATATGAAAATATGTATCAGGATATATAAGCTCTAGATTATGATTAAGCTCTATTTTAATGCACCACTGTGAATTTTACTGAAATATTTGAAAAATGGAAAACTTGGAACTTATTGGACTTTATTAAAGTTGGTGTAATTGTGTTATTATTCTCTGAGTTTTCTGTTATGATTATATTGGTGTATTAAGATTTTGAGGAAAAGCTCGCAGTTAAATTATTTTCCCCAGATCATAACAAGGGTACACACTATCCACATGTTAAGACTACTGATGTTGACATAGATCATGTGACTGAAATAAGTATTGTCCAATTTCTCCATGGTGCTGTTACATTTTATTTCTCCATTCTTCAAACTACACTCTTTGGAAAGAGCCCACGCACAGAGTAAGGAGGTATGTCCTTACTCTTGTGGTGCAGATCTACGTTATTTATTAGTAATATTTTTTTCACAAGAGATCTGTTTTCCTCTTCTCCTAGTAGAATGAGTTGAGGTACATTCATCCTGCTTCTGTTTTCTGGAAGATATCTTAGAGAATTGACATTAAATTTTTTAAAAACATTAATTAACCAGAGTAACATGAGCATGGTACTTTTCTTTTGGAAAGTTATTAGTCATTAATTTGCTTTTATAAGATTTGTGATCTTTTCTATTTATTTTTAAATTTTACTAATTTATAAGTTTAGATTATAATTTTCTTCTCCTCCTTTTTAAAAGGGAGTATTTACAATCAATGATTTAGATCTAACAGACAAATAGAGTATTTCATTCATCTTTGAGTGAATATACTTTCTTCTCATTAGCACATGGATCCTTCTCTAAAATAGACCATATGATATGCCACAAAGAAATCCAAAGAACTTAAAATCAGCATTCCACAGTGATGCAGTCACATCAATGTTTATAGAAGGTCAATAACAATAGCTAAACTGTGGAACCAACCTAGATGCCCTTCAACAGATGAATGGACAAAGAAAATGTGGTACACATACACAATGGAATATTACTCAGCCTTAATGAAGAATGAAATAATGGCACTTGCAGGTAAATGGATGGAGTTGGAGAATATCATGCTGAGTGAAATAAGCCAATCCCTCAAAAACCAAAGGCTGAGTGTTTTCTCTGATAAGTGGATGCTGATCCATGGTTGGGGATTGGGGGAGTAGGAAAGACTGAAGGAACTCTGGATTGTGCAGAGGGGAGTGAGGGGAGGGGTTGGGTGGTGGGAATGGGAAGGATGGTAGAATACATTAGACATCATTACTCTATATGCATATATGATTACATTACTCAGCATGACTACATTACATGTAGTCATGATTACATCGCATGACTCAGCACCATGAACTGCCAGAGGAATAAACTTATGCTCCATTTGTGTACACTGTGTCAAAATGAATTCTACTGTCATGTATAACTAATTAGAAGGAATTTTTAAAAGGGGGATTATTTATATTGTTGCATTAAAAGTTCTCTATTTGCCGTGTTTTGTAATTATTTTTATTTTTTTTCTTTTTGAATCTTTTCACGTTCTTTATTGTTTATGTAAATTTAGCATTCGTGATTATACTTTTCTCCTCTCAAGTACAAAATTATACTTTTAAAATATTTTAGTTCTAACCTTAAATTTTATCATATACCTTTACAGCTATTGTCAAAGACTTTGTCAAAGACTTTGTACTGCTTCTTGGGGCAAAGACATTGTACTGTTTCTTGGGGAGGACAAGTACTTACAACAAAATATTTTACATTCTTGCCTCCCGGCTCTTATAACACTGCTAATATTTGAAAGCGATAATGATATGATATATAGCTGCTATAATTTTGAACTGCTATATATTAGATCAATTGAAAATAAAAGGTTTTATTTTACCTTCAATTATTCTTTCTCTAGTTCTTTTCCTTTCCTTAGGTAGATGTATGCTTCTGACCTACATCATTTTTATTCTCTTTGAAGAATTCATTGTACATTTATTGAAGATGGTTTCCTTGATTTGATCTGCAGATGGCCACTTTATTACTAAACCTGCACAAGGTGTTCAGCTAGAGGGAAGACGGGAGTGAGGAAGTAAGAGAAAGAATACAATCTGCCTGGTGTTCCTCCTTACAAAAGCTCTAGATCCATTACAGAGACTGCATCCTCATGCTCTCATCTTCACTATTTTCCAGCAGTCCTCTCAAAAACCCATCGCATTTTGCATTAGGACTGCAACCTATGAATTTTGGTGAATGCATATCAGTCTTGGTAAGGTCCATCTCTCTCACTTTTGAAAGATAATTTCTCTGGATTCAGTACAATCAGACCTCTGCCTCTGTGCATTTTGCATCCATGAGTTCAATCAACTGCAGATGGAGAATATTTGGGGAAAAAATTTGTTCTGTATTAAACATGTACAGACTTTGTCTCTTATGGTTTTCCCCTAAAACCTAGAGTGTAACAACTGTTTACATAGCATGTATATTATAGTAGTTATTTTAATTATATGGAAAGATTATGCAAGTAACATGCAAATATGCCATTTTATAAAAGGGACTTGAATATCTGCAGATTTTGGTAACTGTAAGGGTTCCTGGAATAAATTGCCCATGTATCCCGGGGACCAGTATATTCTATAATTGTGGGTTCATTGTGTTAATTTCTTTCTTTCTTTCTTTCTTTCTTTCTTTCTTTCTTTCTTTCTTTCTCTCTTTCTTTTTTTCCTTTCTTTCTCCTTCCTATCTTCCTTCCTTCCTTCTTTCCTTTCTTCCTTCCTTTCTTCCTTCCTTCCTTCCTTCCTTTCAGTATTGGAAATATTTCATTCCACTTTCTTTCCTTGCATGATTTCTGACAAGAATTCCATGCTATTATTATTTTTGTTTCTTCACTTTTCTGGCCTTCTTCAAAATTTATTTTTAGTCTGTTTTTCCACAGATTGAATATGCTATGCCTAAATGTTGATATTTTTCAAAATTATCCTGCTTCAATTTCTTGGGACTTGTATTTGTCATTAACTTTAGGAAAATCTCTACTATTGTTACTTTAACTATTGCTTTGAGCTCTCTTTCTCTTCTCATTTGGTTTTATGTCATGCATTTATTTATACCCTTTGTAAATGTCACATACTTCTTGATATTTTCCTTTTAGTATTTTGTTTTCACTTCTAATTTCATTTTGGAAAGTTTCTATTAATGCATCTTCAAATTAAAGGATTTGTTCCTCACGCAAACCAGTCCATTGTTGAGTCCATCAAAGACGTTCTCCCTTACATTGTATCTTATTTTTAGTATTGTCTTTTGATTCTTTCTTAGTGTTGCAATCTGTTGGTTTATAGTCCATCTGTTCTTGTATGTCATCCACATTTTCCATTAGAATTTAGCATATTATATATATATATATAGTTATTTTAAATTACTCTTGTGGTGCATCATATCTGAATGTGGTTCTATTGCTTACTTTGTCTTTTCAGAGATTTTTTTTTTGTGTTTTGGTTTTAGCCTTTTAGCATTCTGTGTAATCTCTAATCAGATGCTAGACATAATGTATTGGTTCATTGGAGCTAAAGTAAATAGGACTTTGGTGTGAGAGATCACAGAGATCTTCTAAGGTGTGCTTGTACTTAACGATTTCTATAGTTTCAGCTGTCTGAGCCTTCAATGTCCTTTGGCATTCTTTTCTGTTTCCACTATTATTTTAAAGTTCTGCTAGAAATAACTTCTCAAGTATAGTCTAAATCTTGCAATTATTTTGGGTGTAATTCTCCATTATTGTATAGAAGACCTGTTGGTGATGTAGTAAGAAGTATGAGAAAAATAAGTATTCTCTATTCCTTTAATTAGATCCCAGGATTTTAGTGGGTCCGCGTGCCTATACCCTGACATTCCTAAGTAGTTCTTGGACCCGCTTTTCTCCAATTGAAGTGATGTATTAAAGTTAGAGGGCCCTAGATATATATTTCCCTTTCCCAGTATCGAGCTTTGGTAAAGTAGTTTCCCTAGAGGGAATTGTAGAACAGAAAGTTCTATGTGCATTTCAGAGTAACTACATTTCCCCTCTCCCTGATAGAAGCATGAGGGGATTTTTCCCCCCTATGATCTAAGCATGGAACACAGTTGGGTTCCTACCAGTAGAATTTATGAAAGTTTGGGGTCTCTCCTAAGACAGTCATGCTGGTTCACACTGAATACCCTGCCATTTGTCAATCAAAGCTTATTTGATCCTATCAGTGTGAACTCAAGGGATGGATTTCTGTGCTTTGATTTCCACTTTCATTAAGCTTTGATTTTCTGTACTTGCATTTTTCTCCAGCTTCCAGTACAGTAACTTATTGAATAACTTTAATTCTCTAGTAGGTCTAGAAAAGTTGTGGTTTTTAGTGTGCTTGATTTTTTTGTCTTGTTATAAAGACAAAATGACAACTTTCAGGCTCTTTATATGTCAAAGTGGAAACTGCAAGTCTAATATTTGAATTAAATGCCTTATAGATTTTTTATGCTATTCCATTTTGCAATAACATGATAATTTCATTCAAAGTCTTTCAGTCAAGAATATTCTTGGCTGAATAGAAGATATCCATTTTACCTTGATGAAATTATTTAAGAATTTTATAAAAATCAATAAATGTATCAGATACTTCAAGTGTCACCTTACCGATGCCAACAAGTCCAGCTGCCAGTATCAACCACATATGTGTGTTATACCATCCTAACTTATGTGCAGCTTGATAGCATTCTCAACTTAAGCCCTAGCCCTCCTTGCTGACCTCCCTGTGGTAAAGACTTAGCATCTATATGTGCCCATGAAGAAGTTAGGTGCATTATTCTCATGGAGAAAAACTAAACAATAAAATAAATTGGTAGATGAATAAATTCCTCCTCATTTGTCTCCTCGCAGGACTTCCCTGATAAAGAACTTCTGTTGCTTCTTGAAGCACAGTACCACAAAATAAACCATCAAATAAACTTAGGTGCCACCAGATTGATAACAAAGTCACACAGGACTCTCCCTTGTTCCATGCTTCATACTTCTTATCCTTCATTGATGTCCATATAATATGTTAGAGGCATGAAAATGATATTTCAAGATCTTTTTACAGGAGATTTCAGGACAAGAAAGTAGAAAAGAAAAAAAAACAGATTTTTAGAATGTTTTTATTTCTAAATGAAATCTAGTGATGCGATGTTTGCATTTCTAATTGTATGGTGATAACTGTACTCCCTGAAATTAGATTTCTGCAATTAGCACCTTAATTTGCCTTGCTTTGAAATGTGAATCTGGGAATTATCACCTTCCAGATGCAGAATTTCTGGATTATATTAAAGAACAAAGACACAAGCATATGGGAAAATGTTAATGTGAGACAACTGTGTGAGATATATTTTTAAGATAGAGGTTTTTTTTTTTTTAACAGTTTTGTTTCTACTGCTTTATTTCAGGAAAATAAAATACACTAATATAAAATATAAGGGATTTAATGATGAAAATAAATACCATCTGCAAGTACATGTAAGAAAATATTGAAACCAATTCAAAAGGACATTTTTTTTAGATGTAATGGAAATTAATATGAGATTTTATGAGCAAAAATTATCTATTTTTAATTATTTAATATTTCCATTGGTTCATTTTCACCTGTATTAGCTATTTTTTAAGAATAGAATTATAAAGATGGATGAAGTACCTGGTTTCACTGAAATCTTTAGGTTATTAGAGCATCTATCTACTCATTTTTTCTACATGTGTATCTTTTATGTTTCTGCTACATTCACTTATAATTGTTTGATAGTATTTAAACTCAAAAATATATTGAGAAACCACCAGAATTGTAAAATATTGAAACTGTCTATGAAATTATATTCTAAAACTGATCCAAATAGTTCCAGATTAAATTGAATTTCTCCTATCAATTTTATAATTATAATTAACTTAATAATGTTTATATAGACAACAATTTACATGTAATAAATGTGAACTTCCATGGTACCAAGTTTTTAATTGTCTTAAAACTATTTACAAGTTGTATTTTGCAGTTTTACTATATATTTATACTATTTCTTCTCAAGGTTTTCTAAAACATAAGTTAATCCATTAGCAAGTCATGCATAAGCAATTCATAGTTTTCCATCTCAATTTTTTCTACCTTAAATCCAATTTTAAATTCTACTGTTTACTACACTTATAAACAAAGAATTACTTCTAAACTGAATTGCAGACTATATCTACTAAGTTGCATATTTTTGTGAAAGGATTCTTTGAGTCACACAGAAACTCATATTTTTCAAAGGGTGTCCAGTTCTTCAGTGCTTGATGATATCAAAAGCAATGTGATAGAAAGTGGATAATAGTAATAATTTTAGAATGCTAAAACTACAAATAGAATTTTGTTTCTCAAAAAATACCAAGTTCTGTTTGTAGATCTAATTTTATAGATCTAAAATTCTGATATCAAACTATTAAATGATGATCCACATTTGTTCAGGAAGTCTGTGGCAGAGGAACAAACTATTATGCAACAAAATCAACGAATTCGAAACGTCCTTTGTTAGGCAAAAAGAAAAAGAAAAGAAAATCCAGACAACAGGAAGTACACACTGTAGGATTTTACTCATGTGGAATCTGTACATGATAAAAACTGATTTATGTTGACAGAATACTATTTGTAGGACAGGAAGAGAAGGGGGAAACTTCCTGGTTGTATAAAATGTTCTATGCGGTGCTGTCCACTAGAGCTGTGCTACACTTTGGATCTGGAATGGTCTCCACTGATACATGTTTTATAGGCCTAGTCTCTAGCTTAGAACTATTAGGAGGCAGTGGAACCTTTAAAATGGGGCCTAATGGGAGTTCTTATGTTATTTGGGGTGTGCACTGGAGAGGCATAGCAGGAATCCAGTCCCATCCTGTCTTTCTTTCAATCTCAGCCATAAGTTCAGCAGCTCTGTTCTACCCCATGTTCCCAGCCATGATGCAGTGCCTCACGCACAGGCCCAAAATAACTGAGCCAATCGATCATGGACTGAAACCCCTAAAACCATGAGCCAAAATAAACCTTTTCTCTGTAAAGTTGATTTACCTCAGATATTTATTACAGTGATGAAAAGCTGGCTAACACAGACTGCCATAACAAAGCACCACAGACTGAGTACCTGAACAACAGAAATTGATTTTCTGACAGTTCTGGAGGCTACAAGTCCCAGATAAGTTGCTGACAAGTTTAGTTCCTCCTTGACTTTCAGATGACCACCTTCTTGCTATGTCCTCACATGGCCTTTCTCTTTATGCATAAGCAGTCCTGATTTATCTTCCTTTTCTTATAAAGACCCTTTTGTTAGATTGAGTTCACCTTTATGACCTCAGTTAATATTAGTTACCTCCTTAAAGGACTCATCTCCAAATATGTCACATCAGAGCTTTATTCTAATATTTCTTCAGATCAGAGAGGACGAAGTTCAGTCTATAAGTGTAAAGTTAGATGCTTTGAATTTCCAAACCTCATAGAATTTATTATGCAAGATTTATGCATTTTATTTTGCTCATTGCACCTGTGTTTCTTTTTAAAATTACATAAGGTCATGGTGAGGAGAGGAAAAGTTGACTTTGGTCATGGGATATACTATTCATCTGAATATATTTTGTATTTGCATTATTTCCAGGAGACTGCAAGCCTAATCATATGCAAACACTGACAAATAATATTGGATATTTAAACAACACTTGCTACTTTAGGATAATTTTATCCATTTATGTGGATGGGCACTTCTTTCTGATCAGTTTATAAAAGAGACTGGAAACTTTATGGATCCAACATGCTTACTTTCAGCATTGCCCAGAGAGATCTCATGCAATATAATCCAAAAATGGGATTTTAGCCCAAATTGGGGTAGAACACAAAGAAGTAATGTGTAGTCTGTGAGCTCTTAGATTTTATTGCATGTGTGTAAAATCTTTTATTCAAAACAGAAAAGGAATATTTGAAACAGTGATAGTTTGGTTTGTGAAATTTATTTTGCTCCCAATGACTGTCTATGTACAACATATTCAAGAACAACACGTTTTGCTATATTATTGCCAATTTCAATAGACCATATGCAAGGATTCTTTTCAAGGTAACCAGGAAACTTTCAATTGAATGCCACTGAAAAAACAGAATCTTGGCACACCAGGCTGTACCTGTCATTCACACAACTATAAATAATATCTATTGTCCATTCTTCACATTATAAGACAGCCATCCTAGATAGCCAACACCTTCTTAAATTCATTCCTTTGTGATGCACACATAGCCACCCAGGAACAAGTTGTAGCACATCTTTTTTTGCCCACATATTGCCTCTAGGTGTTTCAGTTGATGCCCTCACAAAGTCATGTGCCCCAGTAACTTTCAAACAAACACTCCAGCATATAATAGTTTATATATACAATAGTACAATAGTTTCAATGTCAAAAGGCAAAATTATTACAGTAAGTCTTCTTGGCAAAAAAGATTGCTGACTATCTTTAGAGGAAAGGGTTAAATCAGCAGGTTCTTTTTTATTATTGTCTATGTTATATAAATGCTATATTAAATAGAACTGCTCAGAAAAGCAAGGATTATTTTACTGTAAAGTAACATTGGCCAAAAGTCAGGATTGGCTGTGCAGGAAAGGGTTAAATCTATAAACTTGGATTATTCAAACACCACAAATGTCTAAGCTTATCTTCAGCAGTGGCTCTTTGATAGGTTCTAGGAAATGAGTTCTGAGTCCTTGGACTATTTTTCCTGTTAAGTGTGTATGTGTCCCAGCAACTCCAGAGGCTAAGGAAGGAGGATTGCAAATTCAAAGCCAACCTCAGCATCTTAGTGAGACCCTATGCAGCTCAGAGAGACCTTGTCAGTAAATAAAACATAAAAAAGGTCTGGGGATGTGGCTCAGTGGTTAAGCACCCCTGGGTTCAATCCCTGATACCACGCATGTCTAAAGGTTTGGGTCCTGCTATACCAGTTTGACCAGATAGTTTATGCTAGCAATATGATTGTAGTAAACACATGTTTTTCTAAGTCTGTTGTTGGGGACCGTGCATAACTAGTACAAAAAGACAGTTTATGTTAACAATTGTGATTTATGGAAAATAATTTATTTTATTGTGAGAGAGGCTTCTGAAGTCAGTAGCTAAACTGTAATCAGCAAAAACCTTGAACATCAAGACTTTGGTGAGATTTCAATGTTGCAACATTTTGCATACGTTGTTACATCATTCCTGGGAAAATTAATCATATCCTCAGGTGACTCCCCAGAGAGAGAAACCTAAAAGATTGTGCTGATTTTACCTGGACTTCTCCCCATGACTGTTTTCTTATTCTGATTTGTTATCCTTCTGATGTAATAAATGGTAACTTTAATTATGAAACAGTATTTGAGTTCTGTGTGTCCTAGTAAAACCAGACAGTCTGGGGACCCCTGTCATATTATCTTTTCCCAGAAATAACTTGAACTTGCCAGAGACTTTTTCAACAGGTTAAACGTATAGTGATTTTGCTAGCAAGTTTTCATCGTACAGAAAGTAATTTAGTAGCAACTACAATTGTATCATAATGGGGTAAAAGAGGTTCACTGTTCTTAATTATTATTATTATTGAACCATACTTTCTATACCCACTGTTCCTTACCACTTAAGTAAGTTTTCATTTTATGGAAAACAGAATTTTCCATCAATACTTGAAAAAGTTGTTGCTCATTAAAATTATTCCTTTCCATTTTCAAAATATTTAAACTTTTTAAAAAGTTAATTAAGCTATTTTGTTCATCACCAATCTGGAGATGTATCTCCACAATACTTCTGAATTTTTCACTGTATTTAGATAAATGATAGCATGGTATCGTATAGACAGCATATTGTGCTAGTGTAGAAGCTAGTTTCATTGAGTATTTTGAGATAGCACCTAGTTCAAATTTACAAAACTCCTATTACTATACCTGATTTTAATGGAAAAGCATTGAAGTCCCTCTTAATCAGTTTGACTCCCTTATGCTTAGAATTTTGTTATGATTTTAGTTGTTCTGTGTTAGAAGGAATGTCCATTTTCATTCTAACTTGATTACATTTAAAATGATCATTAAGAAGTAAGTAGTTCTACATGTTTGGGACAATCAATGTAAGGATGAAGATGAAGCATGAAAAGGATGAAAAGGTCATTTATTTTATTTGTGGACCCAGTGCTTACCCGTAACTACCAAGGATATAATCATTTTTAAATGGGCTTCACAATCCAAAACATTTACTATCTATCAAACATGCTGAAAGGTATAATGGGTGATCTCCCTTTCAAAGTTAATGTCAAAGAAATATTGGCATTATTTTCTAATATATGAGATTTTTCAATCTAATAATTTTAGATATTTAGAAAATATTTTAGAATAAATTAACATAAACACAGCTATTATATAGTTATAAATATCCACATGTTTTTGAAAGCTGAATGACTTCGAGTTTTATTTTCAACTGTGAAGGACACATAGATTTCTTTTTTGGAGAAGAATGCAACTTTTAAATTGCGTCATGTAGTGGGGGAAAGTCTTTGATTTGTCCAATAATGTTAGGAAGAAAACTGCCAAATTCCATGAGGCTGTAAGTTGAAAACAATAGTTGTGTAAGACTAAAAACTTTTGAATTATTGGGAATAGTGATTTGCTTCTACATGGTCATAATGTTGAAATGGCAGACCCTAGTTGTGTGTCAAACAGCTTATTTCACAAGCTATCATTAGGCAGGGAATGTGTATAGAAATTTGATTAATCAGGAGAGAAACTCATGCAAATTCAGAGGGCGTTGGTGTATGATATTAAAACATGCACCAAAATACATACTACACACCCTACACCACCTACACACACACACACACACACACACACCCCTATGAATACATTTGACCTTAAATTTACACAGGAGAGAAAATATAGAATAAGAAAGAGTAAGTTTTCTACCTGAGAGGAAACAATGAGCTGATTAGCACAGACTAAAAGGAAATTGTGGGAAGATTTTAGGAAGATGTGGAATAAAGCACCAAGAGTCTGTCTCTCGACCTAGACAAAGATTTTACAGGCAGACTCTGTCTGACACAACTGTATCGAAACTCAGGATTCTATTGAAGACTTGCAGCTTCCAGGGAAAATCTTGAACAGTGAATTGTAGTTAATTTAAGTCAATTCCAGCTGTTAACAGACTAGAAGATACCAGTAAAAGTAACTTGTGTGCACTTTGTAGGAGTCAGGGTGGGTAAAAGCACTGTGTCCTCCAAATATCTGGGATCTTTTCACTGACACTAATTGCTGCTTCTAATCATGAAGGTTCAGAGAAAGAGTGAGTGGGCATTGTTGCACCCCTCCATTATTATAAGACCCTCCCCTTCTGACTAAAGGAATTTCAAGAGGATTTAAAAGCCTGGTGCCCCTTTTCTGCTTTATTTTTGTCTTTTTCCTATTTGGGGAGCCAAACATTTAAAGACTATGACTTGAAAAGCAACAACATATTACAGGAAAAATTAGAAAGTGACTCTGCATACCCAGGGTAAGGCTCAAACTCAGAGAAGATAGGAGAAGTCCTTAAATTACACTTCAAGCTGATCCTCAGCACAAGACAGCTTACAAGAGTAAAAAAATAAAAAACAATAAACAAAGGCAATAACAACAGTAATCAAACCCTTGGCAAGGGGGAAGAAACGTATTTCAAGAGTTACAACATTATTAGATTTCATTTCTAGTTTAAAAAATAATAAAGTATATACAGAAAAAGTATATACAGTCCAGACAAAAGCAAACAATAAATTATCTTAAGCCATTCCTGAAAAAGACTTGATACGTGCATGAAAAAAAATACTTTTCTTAAAGATATTGAAAGAACTAAGGAAGATATGAAGAACATCAAGAAAACTATGTTGAAATAAAATATATGTCAATATATAATTAGAAAACCTAAAATGAAAATGAAAGGAAATTCTGGGACTAAATAGTACAATAATCAAAATGAAACATATTCTAGGGAGAATCAAAGACAGAGTTGAGCAGGCAGAATAATTAATCAGTGAATATAACAACATAATGAAAATTACTGAGTCAGTGGAAAAGAAAGGAAAAAGGCTAAATAAAAGTGGTAGGAGCAGACCAAACTTCACCATCAAGTATATTAACATAAATATGTTCTCGAAAGAAGTGATAGAGTAGAGCTGACAAAATATTCCCTCAAAATTTCATGACAGACATTGATATAAGCATTTACAAAACTCAACAAACTCCAAGATGAACTTAAAGATATTAACACGTTAGAAATCCAAAGACAAGAATCTAAGAGCAAGAAAAGTGACAGATGAACTTGGAATCCTCTACAACTTGATCATCAGACTTTCTACCAGAAACTTTGGAGACCAGAAGGTAATGGCTGATATGTTGAAAGTGATAAAAGGAAAAAGAAAGTCAATCAAGAATCCTTATACATGGCAATTCTGTCCTTCATAGTGAGGGAGAAATGAAGTCATCCCCAGATAAACAAAAGTTGGGGGGTTGTGTTACCACTAGATCTGCCCAGCGAGAAACACTCAAGGGTTACCTGCAGGATAAAGTAAAAACAACACTAGACAACAACTTGAAGCCATATGAAGAAATAAAGATCTCCATAAGGTAAATACAGGTGGAACTGTAAGTGCTCATATTATTGGAATAATGGTTTGTATCTCCTTTTTTGTTTTATATGAGATTTTAAACAGTAATAATGTTTTATAAAAACTTATTTGTCTAAAAACTAGAATTTCTGTACTTTTGCTTTTTTAATCCCTAATTTTGCTTTCTATACAATTTTACAGACTAATATACTTAAAATAATTATTGTCTTGTGTTCTAGAGCATACTGTAAAAAAAAATGTAATTCTGGAACATCAACAGTTGAAAGTGTTGGGAGCACAGGTTTTAAAGAGAGAAGTCTTGTATGTTAATGAAGCTAAGAAGGTATAAATTCAAATGAGAGTGTTAGAACTTTAGTTGGACAAATACAGATGATGCCAGTAATTCCAGCAACAAGGGAGGCTGAGGCAGGAGGAGGGCAAGCTCAAAGATAGCCTGGGCAAATAGTAAAATAAAAAATAAAAAAGACTAGGGATGTCCCCAGTGATAGAATGCTTCTATGTTCAATCCCCAGTACTATAAAAAATGCTATAACTTTAGAAAGTTATATGTAATCCACATGGTAACTAGAAAGATAAATAGGTACAGAGTATACCCAAAATTAAATTTAAAAGGAATTAAATTATTTCTCTATTCAAAAAATTAACTAGCCAGGTACAGTGATGCATGACTGTAATCCCAATAGCTTGGGAATCTGAGGCAGGAGGATCACAAGTTCAAAGCCAGACTCAGCAAATTAGTCAGGCCTTAAGCAACTCAGCGAGAGATCTTGTCTCTAAATAAAATATAGAAAAGGTTGGGGAATGTGGCTCAATTGTTGTGTCCTGAGTTGGATCCCCAGTACCTCCCCCTCCACAAATCAACTAAGAACAAATAAAAAAACTAGTATGAAGATTGAGGGATGGACAAAAAAGATAACTACAAAACTTATAGAAAACAAATACCAAATTGAGAAAAGTAACTAATTAAAAATAACTAATTTAAACTTTCCAATCATAAGACACAGACTGATAAAATGGAGAAAATATTTTTTAAAAGACCCAACTATTTTTTACAAAAATTCATTTTAGATTCAAGATGACAATATATTAATAATGAAGGGAGAGGAAAAACAGTCCAAGAAAAGACTAACCAAATGAGAATGGTGTGGTAGTTATAATAACATCAGCCAAAATAGAATAAAATTTTTAAAAATTTACAAAAAACAAAAATTTACAAAATAAACCTAATAAAAACTTCAGTACAACAAAATAACATAATGTTATGAACATTTACACACCTAATAACATATTATTGAAGTACATAAGGAAAAAAGTAACAAGTGAAGGAAGAAATAGTTTTTAAATAACATCCAGAGACTTCAATATCCCATCTTAGATAATGGATAGACCATCTAAACAGAAGAATATCCAAGAAATAGTAGACTTAAAGAACACGATAAACCAACTAGATCTAACAGGCATACACAGAATCCTCTAGCCAACAATAACAGCATATGGATTTTTCTCAATGCATATTTCCTAGATGCATAAGTTAGGATACAAACTAAGTATCAATATACTTTAAAAGATATATATTATAAAAATATCTTCTTGTCCACCACAGAATAAGCCTTAAATTTAATATCACAACAAAAAAATGGAAAATTACAAATTTGTGAAAATTAAACAATTCAGTCACAAAACCAATAGATCAAAGAAGAATCACAAGTGAAATTAAGTCATACATAAGAGATGAATGAAAAAAAAAAGGAGTGATCAGAACTTATGGGACATGACAGAAATAGGACTAAGAGGGGAAATTGAGAGATCACAAACAAAAAACTAATCTTACAATTTAAGAAACTAGAAAAGGAAGAACAAATTAAACTTGTATCAAGAAGAAGGGTCAGGCATGGTGGCATGTGCCTGTAAACCCAGTGGCTCAGGAGGCTCAGGCAGGAGGATTGAGAGTTCAAAGCCAGCCTCAGCAAAAGTGAGGCACGAAGCAACTCAGTGATACCCTGTCTCTAAATAAAATGCAAAATAGGGCTGGGGGTGTGGCTCAGTGTTTGAGTGCCCCTGAGTTAAATCCCCAGTACCAGCCTCACCCCCCCAAAAAAGGGGAGAAAAATAATACATATTAGAGTACATAAAAACAAAATAAAGAAAAACAATGAAGAATATCAATGAAACCAAGAGTAGTTCTTTCAAAAGATTAACAAAATTAACAAGACTTTAACTAGATGACACAAATCAATAAAATTATAAGTATATGTGGGAAAATTATTACCAATTGTACAAAAATGAAAAGGAATATAACAGAGTACTATGAACAATTGTACTCCAAAAATTAGACAACTTAGATAAAATACACAAATTCTTAGAATTCAAAACCTACCAGGATTATATTATGAAAAATATAATGTCCAAACATCTATAATTAGTAAGGAAATTAAATCAGCAGTTAAAAATTTCCTGACAAATAGAGCCCTGTAACTGGTAGCATCACATCAAATCCTACAAACATTTAAAAGAAGCTTTTGTTAGTACTCTCCAAAAACTTTCAAAAAATTGAACAGAAAGTAATACTTCTTAACCCATTCTGAAACTAGCACTACTTGTATGCTAAAGCCAGACAAAAGAAAGCTATCGACTAATATCCCTTATAAATAATGATTTTTTAAATCCTCAAAGAAATACTAACAAACTAAATTGATCATATTACAAAGAGTGCACACTAAGACCACATGATATTTATTCTTGGAGTGTCAGAGTGACTCCATGTATGATAATCACTCAATGTAATGTACCACATTAACAGAACGAGAGGGAAAATCGATGTAGAAAAAACATTTAGCAAAATTCGTTAATCTTATATAACTAAAAACACTCAAAGTAGGAATATAAGGAAACTACTCCAACATAATAAAAGCCAACTAGAAATACCCATAGTGAACATTACGCTCAGTAGTGAAATTATGAAAGTTTTTCCTTTAAGATCAGAAAAAGGCAAATACACCCACTTTTGCCACTTATATTCAGTGTAGTAACAGATGTTCTAGCCATATCATTAAAACATGTAAAAAAATAATGATCATTCAAATTAGAAAGGATAAAATATCACCTGTTAATAGATTATATGGATTCACATGTAGAAAATTCTAAAGATTCTACACACAGACACATACACATGCATCTAACTGTGATAACTAATAAATGAATTCAGTGAGGTAGCAAGATACAAAGTATACACACACACACACACACACACACATTTACTTTGCTATACGTTAGCAATGAACCTTCTGAAAAGCAAATGAAGAAAACAACTGCATTTAAAATAGAATAAGTAAAATAATTAAAATACTTGAAAATCCAATGAGGTGAAAGACTTCTACATTGAAAGGTATGAAATGTTGCTGAAAAAATTAAAGAAGACACAAATAAATGGAAATATCCCATGTTCATGCATGAGAACACTTAATGTTAAGATATCAGTATAACCAAAATTGCCTACAGAGTCAATACAATTCCTATCAGAATCCCAGTGGCATATTTTGCAGAAATAGAAAATTCCATCACAAAAATCCATAGAATTCCTGAAAGATTCCCCCACCCCCAAAACCAAGTCCATCTTAGAAAAGAACAAAAATGAAGAACTCTTACTTCCCAATTTCAAAACTTAATACAGAAGAGTTACAGTATTTAAAATAATGTGGGATTGCATAAAGACAGACATTTATACCAATGGAATAGAAAACAGAGCCAGGAACTCAAAATTTACATGATGAAATTTGAGAACACTATGCTAAGTGGGATAAACCACAAAAGAATAAATACTGCATTATTCTACTCACATATTATTATATTATTATTATTATTACATAATATTATATTATATTAATATTATGGCATGGTTGAAGAGATGTCCCCCAAAAGCTCCTATATTATTGTGACCATTTTTTTAACAAAGATTCCAAAATCATTAAATGAGAAAAGGGCAGTCTTTTCAACAAATGATCCTGAAAAACAAGATATCCACATCAAAACAATGAAGTTGGTCCCTTATTTAACACCATATACAGAAATTAACTCAAAATGAATCAAAGACCTAATGTAAGATCTAACACTACATAACTCTTAGAAGAAAACAGGGCAAAAGATTCACGACATTTGATTTGTCATTTTTTTTTTTTTAATATGACAACCAAAAACATAGGAACAATAGAAAAATTGGAGAAAACAATTTGGGCTTGAATATTTTTAAGTGTTCATCCAAAATATTATCCACTGAGTGAAACAGCAACCCAGATAATACGAGAAAATATTTGTCCTCTTACATCTGATAAAAGAGTAATAGAATATATACAGAATGTCTAAAGGTCAACAACAACAAAACAAATAACTCAATTTAAAAGTGGATAAAGAACTGGAATGGACAGTTCTCTAATGAAAATAAATAAACAACCAAAAAACAAATGAAAAGATGGGTATTCTCAAGAGAGAAAAAGTATAAAATGTTAATGAAGATATGAAATAATTGTAATATTTGTGCCCAATTGTTCAGAATGCAGAATTATGTAACTACTGCAAAGTAGTATTGGGGTTCCTCCAAAAATTAAAAAAGGATTTACAATGCAACCCAGCAATGCCACCTTTGGCTATATATTCAAAAGGATTGAAAGCAGGGTCTTAAAATGATTTATACTCCTGTACTCTTAGCAGTATTATTCACAAAAGCTATAATGTGGAAGCAACCCAAGTGTCCTTTGATAGACAAATATATAAGAAAATGTAATACATACTCACAATGGAATATTATTCAGCCTTAAAATAAAGAAAGTTTTAACATACTCTGCAACATGGTGAAATTTGAGAACACTACACTAAGTGGGATAAGCCACAAAAGAATAAGTACTGCATTATTCTACTCACATATGGTAATTATATTAATATTATGGTGTGGTTGAAGAGATATCTCCCAGAAGCTCCTGTGTTAATTCGAGATGTGAAATGATTACATTACAAGGACTGTAACCTACTCAGGGGATTGATTGATTTGATAGATTGATCATTTGAATGGAATTTTTTTTGGGGGGTGGGTACCAGGGATTGAACTCAGGGACACTCAATCACTGAGCCATATCCCCAGCCCTATTTTGTATTTTATTTAGAGACAAGGTCTCACTGAATTGTTTAGTGCCTCACTTTTGCTGAGACTAGCTTTGAACTCAGGATCCTCCTGCCTCAGCCTCCCAAGCTGCTGGGATTACAGTCATGCCCCACCATGCCCAGTTGATAATTTGAATGGATTATTGGAAGATAACCATGGGACTGAGGAAGTGGGTCACTTGGAGCTTGCCGTAAAATTTCTTTTTCCAGACCCCTTATATTCTCTCTTGCTTCCTGGCTGCTTTGAGCTGAACAGCTTTTCTCCACCATGTCCTTCTTCCACAATATTCTACCTCACTTCAGGGCTGGCCATGAACTGAACCTCCGAAATCATGAACCAAATCAACTTTTCCTCCTCTAAGTTGTTCTTGTTGGATATTTTGGTCACAGTAAAAGAACGCTAATTTAATAAGGTAACCAAAAATATAAAGACAAAAAGCATAACATTTGTGACCAAATGGCGGGGGGAGAGAAGCCCAAATGATTCTTGGTAATAAGTATGGAATTTGAGTTTCACTAGATGAAAAGAGATTGTGATGGTTACACAGAATTATGAATGTATTTAAATACCACTTCATCGCACACTTAAAATGGTTAAGATAATAAACTCTATATCTGTTTTAAAACAATAAATGCATTGAAATAAAAGGAAATTGTAGCAATGTATTTTATACTGAAAGAAAGCAATTCCCATGAAATCACATTCCTATCCTATGTTGTTCAAATGTTCCTATCCTATGTTGTTCAAATGCTGTTCTATAAAAGTTTCTATAAATGCATTTTTTTAAAATAAGGGAGCTGGCTTTATAACCTGCTAAAATTCTGCTAGCTACCTAATCATGTAAAGGTTAATATTTCAAGTGAGGTTATGTGTATTCTTGCTGTTTTTCCTATGTTTGCATTTTTTGTGTATCTATAATTTATTTAAAGAGAGAATGATTACCTTATTTTCAATATAAATCTGGATCTTTACCATACTATCTTATACATATTTTTTATTTCTACAAAATGAGTTGAGTAGATTCATAAATCATTTCACTTAATTTTATTAATATAAGCTGTTTTTTCAATAATTTGCATACCACCATTAGAAAATTGGTCCTTTCAGATATAATAGCCCTCAGGACAATTTAAAGGATCTGAAATATGACATTTTTGTGCTTTTTTTCTTGTCTTGTTTAATCTTTAATGGAAGTTCTTTTTTACAACAATGTTATGATACACTTTTCCAAGTTTTAACAAGAGAAATAAAAAGCTTGATATCAATTTAGAAAGAAAAATATGGCCTCAATAAGAAGACAGTCAGATTTATTTTGTAGTGAAAGTAGAGCTACTTCAAGTGTCGTACTTATTAGAGTAGCAGATACTCCAGTAGAGCTCAGTTTGGGGATAAAGGCCTTATTGTGTTCTTTAATGCATGCTGAATCTCTGATACTATAACAAGACCAAGAGCAAGATATGTAGAGAATTCAGGAGTTAGAGAAGTCAGGGACTCATCAATTCATAAGAAACTTCTAATATTAGCCAAAAACAATATACTTGGAGACCTGATATCCTACTCCGGAAACAATAAATTCTTCTATACTTTCTATATCTCTGTGCAGATATTAAAGTTCTACCTCAGTTTTATATGAAAAATAATTACTAGTGTGTGCTGGGCCTTGAATATTTGTGTTTCCCCCAAATTCATAAATTTATAAGCTGAGATAATGCTGTTAGAAGATGGGGTGTGGGGAAGTCATAAGGTCATGAGGGTAGAGTCCTAATGAATGGTATTAGTGCCTCACAAAAGGCCCAAGGGAAACCCTTCATCTCTTTACCACTCAGGGCACTGTAACAAGGTACTATCTATGAAGTAGGGAGCAGGTCTCAGTAGACATCATATCTGCTGATGCCTTGATCCTGAACTTTCTTCCTCCAGAATGGCGAGAAATAAAGATCTGTTGTTTTTAAACTACCCAGTTTATGATATTTTCTTATAGCAGCACTAACAGAGTAATGTGCACATTTTTACGTTGCCCAAATAATTACATTTTAAAATGAAGAGTGGTTTATAAAAATAGGAATAGAAGTAACACAGTGCTGGCAGACTTCACATTACACATAAAAATGCTACTTGCTAAGAATTTTGAAATGAGTCATTATAGTGTTTTGTCTTAAAATGACAAGGCATGATCTGTTGATGAGGCAATGGTATTCTCCAAAAAGAAATTGTGTGGTAATAGCAGCAGATTGAAAATGTTTACATGCAATGGACATCGGAAAAGGGGTTCATTCCTGTCTTTCTGACATTCTTTTTTAAAGGATGTTTTAATACATAATGAGTTATTGAGTATAATATGATATTCAGATATCATTCCATGGACTCTGTCCTTCTAATCATTAGAACAACATTGCTCACTATGTCTCCTGTGTAAATCAATGAACTAAGCAGTAATTAAGTTGAACATATTAACTAGATAGAAGACTTCCCTTGCTCTGCATTCTTCCTTTAAATCTCAATATTTGATAATTTCAAAATAAGGGAATCAGGAGGAGAAAGATTCCACTAGAAAATCTAAATCCAACTGAATAAAGAACTCTGTATGCTCCCAGCATATTTCTGCACATTTAACACGCATGCTAACTTCACAACATACACAAATGTGGTGATTAAGAATCCTTTCCTACATGTATCCTTTCAAATAATTTGAGAAAAGAGATGAGTAGTTCCCAAAGTTAAAGTTCCTATAACTGTTTATTCCTCAGCTTCTTTAGGACCACATAGGCCACTCTCATTCATATGATCCAGGGAAAATTGAAGGCAATCTAGAATCATCCAGAGACAGGTCCTTTTCTACTATATTCCTCCTGTGTGACCTCTGCTTTGTATCTCTTCACCAGAAAAATGATATTAAGAACAATAAATCAGTCAGGCACAGTGGTGTCTGTAATTCCCAGAGGCTCTGGAGGCTGAGGCAGGAGGTTCAAGTGTTCAAAGCTAGCCTCAGCAATGGCAAGGTGCTAAGCAACTCAGGAGACCCTGTCTCTAAATAAACACAAAAAGGGTTGGGGGGATGTGACTCAGTGGTCGAGTGCCCCTGAGTTCAAAGAAGAAAAGAAAAAAAGAACCATAAATCACAGGATTGACTTAAATTGCAGCACATTAAATGACATGATAACTATATAGCATAAAATGAAAATAATTTTAATGCTCTATGAAATGTAGGACTAAGGAAACAATCCTAAATTATTGGGAGGTAGAGTATAATGGGATGGATTAGAAATCAAACACAGAGATTTGGATTTGAGATTAGATTCTGCAGCTTCTTTGATTGATGGAGCAAGTCAACTATTTAGCTACAGGCTGTTTTGTTTTCTTTTTCTTGTTTTTTTTCCATATGCATCGGGGTAGGGGTGTGTGAGGACCAACAGTATAACTCGGAGAGTATTACTCTAGGAGTTTAGCCTGCACTAATGACAGCTACTCTTCCGGTGCCATTGTCCTTCATGTAAAATATGATACAATGAGTCAATAGTGATTTAAATCACTGTCTACATACCAGCCTCTAGTTAAATACATATTCAAAACTCATATTTGAAAGTGAATTGATTTCTAGGATACGCCCCTCTAAAAATAATTTTTTAAACCCTTTAAGCTACTGGCAATATAATATACTTCTTCCCTCCAGAAAAGTGGACCAAAGACTATGTTACATAAACAGAAATTTTATTATTCCTCAAAGTTTTGGAATTTTCCATTCCTAAAGGCAAAGTATAATTACTTAGCCAATGTGAAGACAAAGCCAAATGTAGCAGTTTTTACAGAGACATAAATACAATGATGGTGGTAGTACATTTTGTAAATTTCTGCAAAATGTAAATTACATTTGCATTGTTTTCTCTCAGTAAAAGTTAGCCCTTTAGAATTTTATTAGACATGGTCTATTAATCTACACAGAAAAAAATCCACAGAATCACTGTCACCTTCCTGCAAAATTAATTAGCTTTCACAACTCTGGAACTCAAAAGAAGTTAAATTTTTTAAAGCCTTGAGTTCATTTCTATGAGAGATATATAAGCATATGTGTGATTAAAAATGATTTAAAAAGTAATAATGACTAAAATAATTACCATAAATAGTGGACTCATTAATCTATGTAGTAGCTAAATGCAGAGCCTCAGAGAGGATGTCATGTTGGAAATAGCCCATTTGGGGAGTGAGTGAAATCCTTTTTTCCCATCTCTTGTATGATCTTCTTTCCTCTGGTCTATGCAAAGCACTTAAAGTATTCATAAACAATGTGTTTGTGCTCAAAGAAATGGTGAGTGTAGGGACTAAGCAGAAATGAATAGTAAATCTGAACCTCACAAGCGACTCTATTTAAAAACAGAGAATACACTATTTGGATCTTCAGTAGGTGAATATATTTTTTTTCTTTTTTTAAGCAGCTAAAAGATTTTAAGGATTATTTATTTTATAATACTTGGGAGTCAAAAAGAGGTCAAATTTGTTTCATTCCCTGAATGCCCTTTGTGTCTGATGGAATATTAATAAATTTGATATTTCTTCCTTGACTTTCTAGCAAGTACCTGAAGGCCATACAGCTGTATTCAGAATTTGCATTAACTTAATTTTATCTTAATTGATGATTGCACATGGTACATGCAGATTTCTTCAAATACAAGTGAGGCAGAAAGATAGACTACCCATAGGCAGAAAGGATAAGGGCCTTGGAGAAGGGAAAGAGATAATGACACCATGCCTTCCATGGAGATCAGACCTGGGGAGCATCCTATCACTACCCTGGCAGCTTCAACTGCAATGGCTCTTTCTTAGTTAACCCTCTTCCTACCCCAGCAAAATCTCTAAAGCACTTCCTCTTGTGCCAACAGACCCTCACCCCCACCCTTATGTTAATAAAGATTTGAAAACTAGTCTCCCCAAATTTGTTGAAGAGGAAAAAATACAATTGATTGCTCCCTTTTGAATCCTATACCCCACCCATTACCTATCGGGACAGATCAAGCCCTTAAAAACTCCTAAAGACACCTATTGGCAGCTCTCTCTTGGAACCTCTTCCTCTTTGGGAGCTGTACTTTCTTTATGCTAATGAATCCTGTTACTTTTCTTTCACCCTGAATCTGTGGATTTCATTCTTCAAATCTGAGAGACAACCCACCCAACCCTATGCTTGTTACACAAGCACAGGTACTTTCACTGAAACTTCTTCAGATTGAATCAGGAAAACGCATTGTTTGAATTAAGGAATTTCTTTCAGAGAGAAAAAGCACCCAAGTAGTTCACCAGTTTGGTGTAATTTACTGCTAAAACAAAATCATAATGGAAAAAATAACTTGGAGTATCCAACTCTTACTTCTGATTAATCAACTCTATTTTCTATTTTCTAGGATTGAAGTTGCTTAAAGAAAATAGAGGAAGGAATACATGGAGAATGGAGTTATTAGCTGGGTGCAGTGGTGCATGCCTGTAATCCCTGTGACTCAGGAGGCTGAGGCAGGAGGATTGCAAGTTCAAAGTCAGCCTCAGCAATGGTGAGACACTAATCAACTCAGTGAGACCCCCCTGTCTCTAAATAAAACACAAAATAAGTCTGGGGATGTGGCTCTGTGGTCGAGTGTCCCTGAGTTCAATCCTCAATATCCAAAATAAAAATAATAATAATAATAATAAAATGAATCAAGTTATTAACATTTGGGGGACAATTTTGTTGCTAACTAGTGCTTTGATATTGAGCGAGATAACCAAACCTATTGGTTGTTTTTCCTTCCCCAAAAGAGAGATGTTATGTATGTTAGCCTTTTTCACAGGAAAATTATCTAAGAAGTACCTGCAAGGTTTTCAAGTTTTTGAAGGGCTATATTAACACTACATTATTGAGGGGAAATCACTCTACACAAAGGACTCTACACTGTGTTTTATGGGATTTTGTAACAATTAGAGATCAATACTGATATCTCCAATCAAATAAAAATATATTTATTCAAATAACATTAAAATGTCTGCAAGTACTAAGAATGTCACAGGCATCTTTTCCAAACCTGGTTAGCATGCATCTCTGCACTAATGTTAACTCTATTTTCCTGTAGTGACATTTTAAAAAACTGATGTTAAATACCAACCGATCCATTCATTCGTTCTTTTAACAAACACTATTCCATCCTTAATTCACATGAACTAATGAATAAATAAGCAAGAGTCAGGTAAACTTCTTTAATGGTCTCTAATGTTTCTAAAAGAGGTATTTATGGTCTATTTCATGAAAAAATTTGAGTTCTAAAAAAATATCTTATAAACAAGCATACTATTCTTAAAAATATGAGAGAGAATCTATTTTTGACACTTCTATGTCAAAAGAAAAAGTTTATTTCTTGCTGGACATAAATATATATTCATTTGCTAAAGTTGATAAATCAAATTACCACAGACAGGATGTCTTAAACTACAGAAATTTCCCTCTCCGGATTCTAGAGTCTGGGAGCTCCCAAGATGGAGGTGCCAGAGGGTTGGTTTCTCCTTAACCTCTCTCCTTGGATGCAGATTACCACCTTCTTTTTTTGGTTCAGTTAACTTTTCACCCATGTGTACACATCTCTACTGTCTCATTGTATCTATATTTTTTCTATTCTTACAATGATTCTAGTCGGATTAAGGCCCATCCATGCCTTTAATTGCTTCTTAAAGATCCCTTCTCCAAATGCAATTTCATCACAATCTGAAGTACTGGGTATGAGGACTTGAAGAGGTACATTTTCGAGGAACAGAGTTTGGTCCATAATAATATAAGAAAGGATTCCTATGGCTGAGATTTGTAAGAAAGATAAAATTTCATAAAACTCCTTATGTAAAAAAAAATCAGAGTTGCTTTTTAAATTTGAGAATTTATTTTTACATGCAATATAGTTACTAAGATATGAAAGCTTAAATTGAATTTGGTATTATTTATTTTCATTGTGATTTTGTTCTTTTTTTCCCTCTCATTTCTTATCCTCATTGGATTAGTTATATATTGTTTCTATTATTTAAATCTTCTTCCTCTATTAACTTGTTAAAGATTCTTCATGTTCCAAAACTGGTATTCTAAAGAATAAGATATACATCCCTCAAATTTAAACCACATAATATGAATTGTTTCTCTTACAACTTTCCAGATTTTGTTGGGATCTGTATTTCTTTCTATGACTTTCTCACCATTTGTGCTATCCTTGCCATTTATTTTTGTTCCATGTATATTTAAGTGGTAAACCTAAAGTTAGTGCTTTTTCAGTTAATATTAGTGATATTTATCCATATGGTTAACATTTTCATTGTGCTTTTTCCTTCAATTCCCTCACTTCTAGTGGGATTTTTCTTTGATATAAATAATGCCCTTTTTTACTATAGGAAAGGAAAATCATGATCAATTATTCAATGTTGAACATCTGGAAATACCTATTTTTGTACCTTACATATGAAGGACATTTTGGAAGGTATGTAATTGAACACTAACAGTTGTTTCCTTACACATTTTAAGACTTCATGGTATTTGTCTTTTTTTAAGTTACTTTTCAGCATTGCTGTTACTTGTAGGTGATATGTTTTTGATCCTCAGTCTGCTTTTAATTCATTTTGTCTTAGATTTTTCAGCAGTTTTATTATGAAGTGCTGAGATATATGTATTTATCCAGCTTCAGTTGAAAGCAAGCTAGATTTACTGAATACATAGATGTGATCCTGTGTGTCATTTATTAAAACATTCTTAGATGCTTCTCTAAGTAGAGTTTATTTTCTCTTTTGTTTCTAATGTACTCTTGGGAAACCAGTACACAAACCTCGTAAGTTTCTTTCAGTCTTTGCCATGTTTTCCATCCGCTTAGCTCTTCATGTCTATGCTTTCTTACTCCGGATGTCTTCCAAGTCACTGTGTCTCGTTTGTGGTTAATAGTCTGGGTTGAGGTCATTTTTAAATTTCTCCAAAATCCAAATTTAAAATTTCTGCCTTTTAATAGATTACAGTTCTTTTTTCTTAAAAGTAACACTCTTTATTATTTAAAAAGTTATTTCTGATAACTTCGATAACTAGGATAATAAATTAGAGGCTGTTGCTGACATTCTTCCTCCAGGAAGGGTTTACCCTGTCTGCCATTAAGCAGATAAAATAGGGAAATGAGAGGGAGGGCTGGTATGAAAAATTGTGAACTGAAACAGACATCATTACCCTATGTACATATATGATCACACAAACTGTATGAATCTACATCATGCACTACTATAGAAACAAAAAGATGTACCCCATTTGTGTATAATGAATCAAAATGCAGTCTGTAAAAATTAAAAATGAATAAATAAAATTTTTTAAAAAATAGTGTTAGTTCACCATAACTTAGCCTTAATCTGAGCTAACTCTATGTTTGCAATTTCTTTTAAAATTCAGGCATCTTATGACTCTCTCTTGATCTTAGGTGTAACCCTTAGGGATTTAAATGAAATCCTAAAGTATTTCCTGATTTCTTCATCACTGGCACTTCCTGAAATGTGATTATTGTTTCCTTAGCCATGAGACAGTTCTGCTGTGACTTTCAGTGGCTTTCTGACTTATCTTGTTAGACTCCTGTCCCCTACCATTCAAAAATTTCATGAATTTCTCAGAGGGGTTTATTTACAATAATTTTAGGTTCAATTCCCCGTGGCCATCTCCTCGCCAAGAGTCTGGGTTCATTTTCTGTTGCTAATAATTCAATACCACAAACTGGGTACACCAAGTTTGGTTCCATAGCTTGGCTACTGTGAATTGAGCTACTATAAACATTGATTTAATATCTCACAGACCCTTGGAACTGAGGGGCAATTTTCTGGTCAAGAAGACGAACCATGGTGTGAATGCAGATTGGCAAGACATTTCTGCATCTTAGGTTGGTTTGACAGGCCACTGAAAAATCCCACCAGGGGGGTTTCAAGATGGCAGACTAGAGGGTGGCTGCATTTCATGTTGCTCCAGGACGCAAGATTCAAAAGAGGAGATAGTGAGAGACTTGGGACCAACTCAAAGCCGCCGGGTGAGTCTCTCCCGTTGGGGAGGCGTCCTCTATGGGGCGGTAGCCCCAGAGCAGGGAACTTTGTGAAGTAGAGTTGCTCGGCGAGACGCCACTCCCCCTGCTGGAGCGGTAAACACGGACAACTGGGATCATCTTAGATGAGGCGGCTCAGCACATCGCTTGGACTTGGAGCAACCACTGGGGCTCCGGGCGGCTGCCTGAGGAGGAGATGAGTGGCGAGCTGTTTAGACCCAGAACGACCGCTTCTGAACACTGGGGGACTGCCCAGAGGAAGAGGAGAAGTGCGGCGGGTTGCTTGACCTAGGAGTGACTGCATCAGAGCCACAGGCGGTTGTCGGAGGAGGAGCTCCTTGGCGAGCTGTTTGAACTCAGAGCGACCATTTCTGAACACCGGGGGGGCTGCCTGGAGGAGGAGCGCGGTGGGTGGCTTGGTCTAAGGAGTGACTGCATCAGAGTTACAGGCGGCTGCCTGAGGAGGAGCTGCGTGGCGAGCTGTTTGGACTCAGAGCGACTGCTTCTGAACACCGGGGGATTGCCCGGAGGAAGAGGAGAAGTGGGGCGGGTCCCTTGGTCTAGGAGTGACTGCATCAGAACCACAGGTGGTTGCCAGAGGAAGAGGCGAGTGGTAAGTTGATTGGACTAAAAGCAACTGCTCCTGAACATCGGTGGCCTGCCTGGAGGAGGAGCGTGGTGGGTCACTTGGTCTCGGAGCCACCGCTCCTGAACAACTGGGGGGCTACCCTGAGGAGGAAGAGGAGGAACAGGGCGGGTCACATGGACTCGGAGTGACTGCCTAGGGCTACGGGCGGTTGGCGGGAGGAGGAGACGCAAAGTGAGTTGCTTGGACTCCTAGTGACTGCGTCGGACACCGGGCCGCTGTCCGGAGGAGGAGGTGTGTGGCGGGTCTCTGGGTCTCGGAGCTATTGTACGGGGCTCCAGGTGGCGGCTCAGAGGAGGGGCCCCATAGCCAGGCGATTAGGTGCAGAGCAGGGTCCCAGGAGCTAGGTGTCTTTTGGCTGGAAGAGCCGCACAGAGACACGCCTAGGGGCGGAGCGAAGTGTCCAGGACTGCGGGCAGATTCTCTGGGAGAGGCAGCCTATTGAGACTCACCTGCGAAGGGTGAGGCTCCCAGGCCCAGGAGGTAGGTCCGGGCCCCTGGGAACGTTGCAGAGGAAGACAGTCCAGTCCAGGCGGTAGTTGTAGATTGAGGGGAACCTCTAGGAGGGGAACTGACCAGCGAGACCTCCCCACTGGGTGAGTCTTCCCTGCCGGGAGAGGTTTTCTCACAGGGATGGTAAAACCAGAGACACAGGCACAAATAGGCCTTGCCTCAGCCTTCACCCTAGTTCCCTGTTGGATGACCATTGGTCAACAAGTGGAGGCACCTCTGCCCACTAGCAGGGAATATACCCCACCTGAGGGTCACCAACCCTAGAGAGGCAGCTTCTTCATGGAACTCCGCATTATCAACTTCCTGCAAGACTTCAGGTTACTGAAGGATAAGAGGGGATATACTAGCAATCTTCAGGGACATTATAAGTCGATAGAGGAAATCTGCAATATCTTAATGACCCACTGATTCCTGAACAATATGAGAAAACAAGGGAAGAAAATGCCCCAAACAAATCTAGATGTTACATCAATAGAATCCAAGGACAGCATGGCAGGAGAAATGACAGAAAGGGAGTTCAGAATGTACATATTTAAAATGATTAGGGAAGCAAACGATGAGATGAAAGAGCAAATGCAGGCATTGAATGATCGTACCAATCGACAGTTAAAAGAGCAAATACAGGAAGCAAAAGATCATTTCAATAAAGAGTTAGAGATATTGAAAAAAAAAACAAACAGAAATCCTTGAAATGAAGGAAACAATAAACCAAATTAAGAACTCCATAGAAAGCATAACCAATAATATAGAACACCTGGAAGACAGAACTTCAGATATTGAAGACAAAATATTTAACCTCGAAAACAAAGTTGAACAAACAGAGAAGATGGTAAGAAATCATGAACAGAATCTCCAAGAACTATGGGATATCAATAAAAGGCCAAATTTCAGAATTATTGGGATTGAGGAAGGCTTAGAGAAACAAACCAAAGGAATGAACAATCTATTCAATGAAATAATATCAGAAAATTTCCCAAATCTGAAGAATGAAATGGAAAATCAAGTTCAAGAGGCTTATAGGACTCCAAATACACAAAATTACAACAGAACCACACCAAGGCACATTATAATGAAAATACCTAACATACAAAATAAAGACAGAATTTTAAAGGCTGTGAGAGAAAAGAACCAAATTACATTCAGGGGGAAACCAATATGGAAATCAGCAGATTTTTCAATCCAGACCCTAAAAGCTAGAAGGGCCTGGAACAACATTTTTCAAGCTCTGAAAGAAAATGGATGCCAACCAAGAATCTTATACCCAGCAAAACTTACCTTCAAATTTGACGATGAAGTAAAATCATTCCATGATAAACAAAAGCTAAAAGAATTTACATAAACAAAGCCAGCATTACAGAACATTCTCAGCAAAATATTCCATGAGGAAGAGATAAAAAACAAAGAAGCAAATCAGCAAAGGGAGGAATTATCCTAAAGGAACTGTCAAATAAAGGAGGAACCAAGTTGTGTCAAAAAATAAATAATAAATAAATAAATTTTAAATATGAACCAAATGACTGGGAATACAAATCATATCTCAATAATAACCCTGAATGTTAATGGCCTGAATTCATCAATCAAAAGACATAGACTGGCAGAATGGATTAAAAAGAAAGATCCAACAATATGTTGCCTGCAAGAGACTCATCTCATAGAAAGAGATACCCATAGACTAAAGGTGAAAGGATGGGGAAAAACATACCATGCACATGGACTCAGCAAAAAAGCTGGAGTATCCATACTCATTTCAGATAATGTGGACTTCACGCCAAAGTTAGTCAGAAGGGATAAAGGAAGACATTTCATACTGCTTAAGGGAAGCATAAATCAGCAAGATATAACAATCATAAATATCTATGCCCCAAACAGTGGCTCATCCATGTATGTCAAACAAATCCTTCTCAATTTTAGAAACCAAATAGACCATAACACAATAATATTAGGTTGTTTTAACACGCCTCTCTCACCACTGGACAGATCTTCCAAACAAAAATTGAACAAAAAAACCATAGATCTCAATAACACAATCAATAATTTAGACTTAACAGACATTTATAGAATATACCATCCAACCAAGAGCAAATACACTTTCTTCTCAGCAGCACATGGATCCTTCTCTAAAATAGACCATATATTATGACATAAAGCTAATGTCAGCAAATACAAGAAGATAGAGACACTACCTTGTATTTTATCAGATCATAATGGATTGAAGTTAGAAATAAATGAAAGAGTAAAAAACAGAAACTACTCCAACACCTGGAGATTAAACAATATGCTATTATATGATGAATGGATAACAGAAGATATTAGGAAGGAAATTAAAAAATTCTTAGTGGTAAATGAGAACACAGAAACATCATATCAAAATCACTGGGACACTATGAAAGCAGTACTTAGAGGAAAATTTATTTCATGGAGCGCATTTAATAAAAGAAGTAAAACTCAACAAAAAAACGACCTAACACTACAGCTCAAAGCCCTAGAAAAAGAAGAACAGAACAACACCAAAAGTAGTAGAAGACAGGAAATAAACAGGAGTTAAACTCAGAGCTGAAATCAACAAAATGGAAACAAAAGAAACAATACAAAAAATTGACAAAATAAATAGTTGGTTCTTCAAAAAATAAACAAAATTGATAAACCTTTAGCCACACTAACAAAGAGAAGACAAGAGAAAACCCAAATCACTAAAATTCGGAATGAACAAGGAAATATCACAACAGACACGACTGAAATACAAAACATAATTAGAAGCTATTTTGAAAATCTATACTCCAACAAAATAGAAAATTTCGAAGACATCAACAGGTTTCTAGAGACATATGAATTGCCTAAACTGAACGAGGAGGACATACACAATTTAAATAGACCAATTTCAAGTAATGAAATAGAAGAAGTCATCAAAAGCCTACCAACAAAGAAAAGTCCAGGACCAGATGGGTTCTCAGCCGAGTTCTACAAAACCTTTAAAGAAGAGCTCATTCCAATACTTCTCAAAGTATTCCATGCAATAGAAGAGGAGGGAACCCTCCCAAACTCATTCTATGAAGCCAATATCACCCTGATACCTAAACCAGACAGAGACACATCGAGGAAAGAAAATTTCAGACCAATATCCTTAATGAACATCGATGCAAAAATTCTCAACAAAATTTTAGCAAATCGCATACAAAAACATATTAAAAAGATAGTGCACCATGATCAAGTGGGTTTCATCCCAGGGATGCAAGGTTGGTTCAACATCAGGAAATCAATAAATGTCATTCACCATATCAATAGACTTAAAGTCAAGAATCACATGATTATTTCAATAGATGCAGAGGAAGCATTTGATAAAATACAGCACCCCTTCATGCTCAAAACACTAGAAAAAATAGGGATAGTGGGAACATTCCTTAACATTGTAAAGGCCATCTATGCTAAGCCCATGGCAAATATCATTCTAAATAGTGAAAAACTGAGAGCATTCCCCCTAAAAACTGGAACAAGGAAGGGATGCCCTCTTTCACCACTTCTTTTCAATATCGTCCTTGAAACTCTAGTCAGAGCAATTAGACAGACCAAAGAAATTAAAGGGATATGAATAGGAAAAGAAGAACTCAAACTATCCCTATTTGCTGATGATATGATGGTATACTTAGAGGAACCAGGAAATTTCACCAGAAAACTTTTAGATCTCATTAGTGAATTCAGTAAAGTAGCGGGATATAAGATCAATTCACATTAATCTAAGGCATTTTTATACACAAGTGATGAATCTTCAGAAAGAGAAATTAGGAAAACTACCCCATTCACAATAGCTTCAAAAAAAAGAAAATACTTGGAAATCAATCTCACAAAAGAGGTGAAAGACCTCTACAATGAGAACTACAGAACACTAAAGAAAGAAATTAAAGAAAACCTTAGGAGATGGAAAGATCTCCCATGTTCTTGGATAGGAAAAATTAATATTGTCAAAATGGTCATACTACCAAAAGTGCTATATAGATTCAATGCAATTCCAATTAAAATCCCAATGATGTACCTTACAGAAATAGAGCAAGCAATTATGAAATTCATCTGGAAGAATAAAAACCCAGAATAGCTAAAGCAATCCTTGGCAGAAAGAGTGAAGCAGGGGGTATCGCAATACCAGATCTTCAATTCTACTACAAAGCAATAGTAACAAAATGGCATGATATTGGTACCAAAATAGAAAGGTGGATCAATGGTACAGAATAGAGGACACAGACACAAACCCAAATAAATACAATTTTCTCATACTAGACAAGGGACCAAAAAAATGCAATGGAGAAAAGATAGCCTCTTCAACAAATGGTGCTGGGAGAATTGGAAATCCATATGCAACAGAATGAAACTAAACCCATATCTCTCACCATGCACGAAACTAAACTCAAAGTGGATCAAGGACCTAGAATCAGACCAGAGACCTTGCATCTTATAGAAGAAAAAGTAGGTCCAGAGCTTCAACATGTCGGCTTAGGACCAGACTTCCTCAACAGGACTCCCATAGCACAAGAAATAAAAGCAAGAATTAATAACTGGGATAGATTCAAACTAAAGAGCTTTCTCTCAGCAAAGGAAACTATCAGCAATGCGAAGAAAGAGCCTACAGAGTGGGAGAAAATCTTTGCCAATCATACTTCAGATAGAGCACTAATCTCCAGAATCTATAAAGAACTCAAAAAATTCTACACCAAGAATGCAAATAATCCAATCAACAAATGGGCTAAGGAAATGAATAGACACTTCACAGAAGAAGATCTACAAGCAATCAACAAACATATGGAAAAATGTTCAACATCTCTAGTAATAAGAGAAATGCAAATCAAAACCACCCTAAGATTCCATCTCACCCCAATTAGAATGGCGATTATCATGAATACAAGCAACAACAGGTGTTGGCGAGGATGTGGGGAGAAAGGTACACTCATACATTGCTGGTGGGGCTGCAAATTAGTGCAGTCACTCTGGAAAGCAGTGTGGAGATTCCTTAGAAAACTTGGAATGGAACCACCATTTGACCCAGCTATCCCACTCCTTGGCCTATACCCAAAGGACTTAAAATCAGCATATTACAGAGATACAGCCATGTCAATGTTCATAGCTGCTCAGTTCACAATAGCCAGATTGTGGAACCAACCTAGATGTCCTTCAATTGATGAATAGATAAAGAAACTGTGTTATATATATATACAATGGAATATTACTCAACTATAAAGAATGATAAAATTATGGCATTTGCCGGCAAATGGATGAAACTGGAGAATATCATGCTAAGTGAGATAAGCCAATCTCAAAAAACCAAAGGACGAATGGTATCGCTAATAAGTGGAAGATGACATATAATCGGGGGGAGGGGTTAGTGTTAGGGTTAGAGTTAGGGTTAGGGAGGGGGGCAAGAATGGAGGAAGGAAGGACTGTATAGAGGGAAAAGAGGGGTGGGAGGGGTGGGAGGGGTGGGGGGGAAGGGAAAAAAATAACAGAATGAATCAAACAACATTACCCTATGTAAATTTATGATTACACAAATGGTATGCCTTTACGCCATGTACAAACAGAGATACAACATGTATCCCATTTGTTTACAATAAAAAAGAAAAAAAAGAAAAAAAATAGGCCTTGGTGCCACAAACAGAAAAAAAAAAAAAAAAAGAAAGGAGGTTTACTTTGACTCACAGATATGGTCTAAAGTCAAGACTTCACATGTGCTGATGGCCTTCTGGCTAGCAGAATCCCAAGGTAGCACAGAACACAAATTCTGAGAGACAGGGAGACCTAGGCAAATTGGCTTTTATAGCTGACCCTCTATTGAGAATTACCATTAAAATTCCATGAATGCACTCATCCATTCATAAGAACAGAGCCCTAATCACCTCTTTAAGGTCTCACATGGTCTCACCTCTAATATCTCATAATGGGGATAAAATTTCAATATGAGTTTTGGACAGAGCAAATGATATTCAAACTGTAGCACCAAGATAATGTTTTCTCTGTATCTTGTCTTTGTTATCAGCACCAAAGTTCAATTTTTATCTCTGCAGACCTAGGAAATTGCTAGAATTTTATGTGGTTTCTCTGACTCTTATCAGTGGCCTTTGACCTATGTCTTCTGCATGTGTTCACATGAAACATGGGAAAATGTCCTGAGAGATGCAATAATGCATCTCACCCCTCTCAGGTAACTTAACCTCACAAACTTCATTTGCTCTATCAAATGCATATTTTTAATAATATCATCTTTTCCTGTTCTTAGACAAAGCATTCATCCTTGCAAACTGTTATATTATAACCAGATACAGAGATCTGCAATTTGCTCTTCCAAAATCCATCTAATATATATTTAGGGAAGCAACTTAAGCATCTTTTTATTTGGACAGATGAACACAGATATCCAGAACTTAGTTTCACTGGATCTCAGTTTTGTGTGAAATTATTCATTATGACAATCTATAATCCACAAAAAGACTAGTTATAAAAATACCAATCTATAATGAAGCGAGAGTATTATTTGCAGAATTACAAAGTAACTTTATCTGTTCAATTTAATTTGTTTCCTTAAGTACAACTTGAAGCCAACAAGTTGATTTTGTTTGCTGTGTAAATGAGGATCATAATGCCATATAAATACAGAAAAGGAAAATTAATGTGAATTAAGTTGTCATCTTTATATATAATTTGCCAAAGTCACATGTTTCCTAATTAGCACACTAAAATGTCATCCTATAAAGGCATTTAAAAATAATTTTCTTTAAAAATAAATTGTATTGACTAAATCTCCAAACATTCCATTTGGATTGAGTACAAAAACCTTGTAGAATACAGAACTAAATTGTGGAGTGTGGTAAGTTTAAGTATAGTAAGGGTTTTTTTTTATTTTTTAAATATTCTTTGCTTTCTTGGATAGAATTTCAATTCAATTCAGGTTCACTTTCAAAAGAAGACTAGGTTTATAAAATTTCAATTGACATTAGGACATGTGGTTTTAAAGTTCTCTTTAAATCACATGTATATGCTATGATACTCTTGCAGTTGGTTAAAAACTTTAATAGAAGAAGAATGCTCTTTATTATATATAGAAGACAACAAAATGTGAAGAATGATTTGTACTCAAGAGGTGTATTACTGTCTAAAAGAATATATCATTATGCAGTAAAAGAGTTGCAGGATGTAAGTATTAGAAAATAGAGAATAAGAATGGTGTTACAGACCCTATGGAGAGTTCTGAGAGATTCAAACTTTTGATTAAAAGTAGTAGGTGGTTCATTGTGGTATATTTATATAAAAACACAGAACTACTAGGTTAATTTTGCTCTCTAGTACCTCCCTATTCTCTCCCCTCCATACATCCTTCCTCTACTCCATTGGTCTCCCTTCTATTTTTGTGAGATCCCGTTTTTATTCCTTTTTTTCTTTCTAGTTTCAACATATGAAAGAAAACATTCAACCCTTGAAATTCTGAGTTGCTTAACATGATGTTCTTCAGTTATAATGAATGAATTAAATAATAATAATGATAATATAATAATAATAATAGTAGAAGGGAGACCAGCAGAGTACAGCAAGCAGATTGAGGGAGACAGAAGGGGAGGGAATAGGAATGTTCTGGGGAATGAGAGAGATCAAATTAGGTTATATGCATAACAATAAAACCCAGTATTATGTACAACTATAATTCACTGATAAACATAAAAAAGTTATAACAAAAAAAGGTTAAAAAGGTGAGTCAAAAGTTCAAAATATGGCATAGGCAATTGATCAGTGTCAGTGTTGTCCATTTTTCCACATTTGTAGTATCTTCCTTTGACTCAATTCCATACTCTGCAAAGAGATAAACGAAGATTTATGTAATATAGTCATGATGTTTCATTTCCTTTCTAAGGAATATGAGAAAGAGACTTGGTTTACCTTTACTCTCCTTTTTGTTATATACTACCAATGTGAAGTGGTAGTATATAGTTCTAGAAAATTGAGTAATAATTTAGGTATTAATTTTAGTTATTGCCAAGAGAGTGCCTGTCCACAAGTAAGTTACTTAAGTTCTTAAAGTCTCTGTTTATTCATTTCTAAAATGAAATGGCAATAACAGCTTAAGAAACTACTTCCCACACTTCTAAGTTCTACTTAAACATAATAGGAATTACTAGCATATTAATTAAATTTTGTATTAAATTTTACCCCAAATTAAGTGAACTGTTTTAAACAACCTATTGAAACAGCATACACTAAACAAAGAATTTGTGAAGAAATAAATTTGAAGGAAAATATGACTGAAGTACATACTTTAAATAGTTATGAATGCCAGGTGTAGTGGCGAACACCTATAATCACAGCAGCTCAGGAGGCTAAGGCAGGAGGATTGTAAGTTCAAAGTCAGCCTCAGCAAGGTGCTAAGCAACTCAGTGAGACCCTGCCAATAAATAAAATACAAAAAATAGGGCTGGGGCTGTGACCCAGTGGTCAAGTGCCCCTGAGTTCAATCCCCAATACCCCCCTCAAAAATAGTTATGAAGTATTAAAATGTAGTCAAATGAAAAACTCTGATGACAAAAGAAATGTACCACCAGCCAGTGTTAGTTTCTCCAAGCTGATAGAGTCAAAACTAGAATCTATTTTGCTATCTTGCAAATTTTTAAAATAAATATATATATAAAAAAATAATGAAAAAATTCATACATCTGCATATGCATACACACATAAAATGAAAACAGTATGGAATAAGAATTTCTTTGGCATAATTAGCAATGGATTTGACAGTTCTGTTGTCTAGTAATAAAAAATTTTCTCTCTGGCACTAAAACCATTTGAAGATGAATAAATAACTGCTTCAAATGCTCAATGTCAAAACACTAAATGCCTCCATCTTGGGCCAGTAACTAATTTAACTGTGATGATGCTAAATAGGGGCAATTTATCCATCTTGACATTATATAGACATCCAGAGCAGAATGTTAAGCATTGCATTATCATGTGAAGATGGAATGTATTAGTGAACTTCTGTTGTGGTTATTTATTTTTACAAAGTGAACTGATATAGCAATGGAAGTATTAAAAAGTACAGTAAGTTAGGTCTGCTTCATACGTGCATCTGCCAGTTTATATGGCAATATTAAGGAGATTGTCTTTGGTTTTATTGATAACAGTAGAAGTATTACATACCATTACCCTATTAGTTAAAATGATGTAAGAATTATTAATTAGTCCCAAGCTATTTTTCAATGATGACAAAGGAATAATAAATGAATGAAATAATTCAAATCATATTTGACATGCCTCTCTAGCTATTAATTTTATCCTCACACATTAGAAAATCTTTATTCTATGTATATGGAAATTGAGACACTGAAATGTTCGGCCATTGCCTGAACTCACCATATCTGGATTATAGCCAAGGACATAGTATTTTTTTCTTCTTTTTTTTTTTTTGGGTTGTTCTTTTTACTTATACATAATATTAGAATTCACTGTGATATAATTATAAAAACATGGAATAAAATTTGCTATAATTCAGTCCCTAGTACTTTACCTTTCCGTCTTCCTGTTCTCTTCCCTCTATTCTACTGATCTTTGTGCTATTTACTTATAGTTCTTTTTTTAATTAGTGTGCAGTGGATATACACAAAGGGGAGACTCACTGTAGTATATTCATGTTTGTATATAGAACAGTTAGATCAGATTCATTCCACTGTTCCTCCCTCCCCATCAATTCCCTTCCTCCTTCCTCTGACTCCACTGATCTTTCTTCTATTTTAATAGAATCTACCCTGCTTTTCTTTTCTTTTTTTTTTCTTTCTTTTTTTAAGGATATAGTATTTATAAGGTTGTTTTATTATTACATGTCATTTATTGGTACACATCCATTATAAACTGTTCTCTGCTTTCTTCTTTTCTGACAAAAATAATTTAAAAACTGATTTTAAAAAATCATCAATGATTTTGCTTAAGATGCAACTTCATTTTATTTAAGAAATTCTAAAGATATTTTGTTCCTCCACACTTGATAAATGTGGTCCATTTGATCAGCAGGATAAATAATACAGCTTGCTTCTGCCTGTTTGGAATTTATAGAGGAGTAAAAACGTAAGTGCTGTATGCCAAGTAGATGAAGTTATATGTGATCAAAGAAGGCTAGAAAGCACTCAACAACATATTTCAGGCACACACACACACACACACACACACACACACTGATTCTTAAATATATTTTCACTTAAGGTATTACTACTGTACCTTATACTCACTAATCTCTCATTGCCTACATGTACTTAAAACCTTTACTTAACTTTTATAATAAATTAATTAGAATACTCTTGAGTGAAACTGTTTTATTTAAATGTTCAAATCAGTATACTATCCAAAACAGTCAACCATATTAGAAAAATCTAATTATGACTTTGTTTTATCCTGCTATTCTTAAGCATATATTTATTTTTCACCAAAAATCTTACATGAGTTATAAAGAAGCTACATTTATTAAAGCATAAAATTTTCAAATGAAGCAATTTGATTTTCAGCAACAAATTCTTAGAAAAGTCCCATTACTCTAAATTTGATAAAGAGGGGTATTGTCATAAAATGAAAAGCAAAAGTAAACAAACCTTCATAAGTTGTATGTAAAATTATGAATTCTTATTGTCTTGATCATTAAACAATGAGGAATGATTTTGAATGTAAGCATGCACAACTCTTGTAGAAGAAAAATGCCTATTAACTCAAATAAGGGATATGCAGTCCCACACATACCCAGGTGAACTCCTATTGCATAAATTAAAAGACCAAGGCACAGAAAGAGGTTTCATCCAGCAGGTATAAGAATAAGATTAAAAAGCCAATGGAATTTCATATCCAAACATGTCACTTTAAGAATAGTTTTCTGTCTTGGCAATTATCAAGAATACAGTAACAATAAATGCTGGTGAGGATGTGGAGAAAAAGACGCACTCATATATTGTTGTTGGAAGAGCAAATTCATGCAACCACTCTGGAAAGCAGTATGGAGATTTTTCAGTAAAGTTGGAATGGAACCACCATTTGACCCAGTTATCTCACTCCTTGGTCTATACCCAAAAGCATTTAAATCAGCATACTACAGTGACACAGCTGTTTATAGCAGCTCAATTCACAATAACTAAACTATTGAACCAACTAAGTGCCCTTCAACAGATAAACGGATAAAGAAATGTGGTATTTACACATAAAGAAGACATACAGAAGAATGACCTTATGACATTTGCCAGCAAATGGATGGATCTTGAGACTACTGTGCTAAATGAAGTAAACCAGTTGCAAAAATAAAGGTCCAATGTTTTCTCTGACATGTGGAAGCTAACCCACATCAGAGGAGGGGTAAGGGAAGAATAGAAATGCAGTAGATTAGAAAATGAGGAATGGAGGGACTTGGGGGGAGGGAAAGGCAAAGGAAAGACAGAGGAATGAATCTGACATAATTTTCCATGTACATATATGAAAACACACAGTGAATCCCACCATCATTTACTTCCTTAAGAATGGGACTTTAATTGGAATAAGATATATTCCATGCTTGTATAATTATATTGAAATGGATCCTGTGGCCATTTATAACTAAAAAGAACCAATAAATTAAAAGAAGATTAGATGTCTGCCTTGATTAGGATCCTTTGTTTATTCTTATTGAGGTGTGTTAAAAAATATTATAAACATTTTAATTGATCTGTAAAGATTGTCAAGAATATTTTAGGGACACTGTGAGTATTAGGTAGTAGAGTAATATGATTTAAGGAAAACAATTACATTTACAATAAAGTATGTTTATATTTTTATTTTCAATCCCTAGTCCAGGTTTTTTATGAGATGGTTTAGTTTATTTAAAATCAATTACTCCCCTCAGTTGTTACTTCCTTCACATTCCTTCAGAACCTAAGTAGTTTGATCTCCCAACTCCCTCATTTAAAAAATTAAGATTTATGTCCCTGTCTATTAAATAAATAGTTACTAGTCTTTTGCATTTCTTTAATTTTTGTGTATGATTTTGAGTGTAATATAAGCTTTCACTGATCATTGTTCTAAGTGATATTAAAATGAACCTTCTCTTTGTCCCTTTATAATTTTGGACAAGTTTAAGCTTTGTCATTACATTCAACTTCATGGTTACAGACCATGTTTCTCTTGAGGAATACATTCCTCTCCAAACTACTTTGACATATGCTACTCTGAAAAGAGCAATGCAGGTTTCACTAAGATGGTTGAACTACTTAACATAATAGATATGAGTATTGACACCCTTTGTCACCCATGTTCAAATTCCTAGAACCTGTGAAAATATGTTACTTTATATGGGGAAAGTGACTGCCAACATGATCAAACTAAGAATCAGAAGATGAGATCATCCTGAATTATTCACCTGGGCCCAATATAATCAAAAGTGTCTTTATATTTTAATCTACTAATAATATTCTTAAAAACTAAGATATTAAAATAATCACATTATATTCAATTTAAATGAAACATGATTGTACACACTATTTAGACCTAATTTGCATAGTATTTATTAATAATTATTATGATTATTTCTTGGCAGTTCATATCTAAAAGATCTCTTTGGTCACTCCCTACTAAATTATCTTTCCTTCTATTAAATTCTGCTAAAAATTAAAGGCCCCCCCCACAAAAATAACTGAAAAGAACTAAGTGCAAGATTTGTTAAATCAAAACTACATCCTATTTTTTACATCTGTAAATAGAAATTCTATAAAAATTGTGTTATTCATAAAGAGCAAAAATAATTGAGGACAGAGCTCTTTCTGTTTTTTATACTAACTCCAATAATCTACATTTAGCATAGAACTCGCTTGTGTGACTCTCTCTCTTTTTATTATGAACATGTGTGCCAATAATGTGGACTAGAATCATGGCCACACTACTGGCTGTGAAATGGCTCCAACTTAAATGGGTACTTTCAATGCAAAATTGTATTTAAATGAAAGAATTGAAAGAATAGGTGGGTTTATTTTACTGATAGCTAACTTTAAACCACACAGAAAAAGAACAGTGAAATTTTGTCAGTGTATCCGTTAGCTAGAGTTGCTCTAACAAAAGACTACAAACTCAGTGTACTACAAAGTAGAAGGTTGTTCTTTTACAGTACCAGAGATCAGAAACCCCAAAGCAAAGTGTTGGCAGGACTACTATCCTGTTGAGGGTCAAGGAAAGATTTCATTTCTTGCCTCTTCCAGCCTCTGGTGGCCATAGATATTCCTGAGCTAGTGACTGTATCACTCTTTTCTTTGTCTTTGTCTTCATATCTTTTATTCTTTTCTTTCTTTCCTCTGTCTCCTTTAAAAATTTTTGTCATCAGGTTCCGTGCCCACCAGGATATCACAGGAGGGTCTCATGTCCATATCCTTAACTCAACGACATCTGCAAGGACCTTTCTACCTAGTGAGGTCATTCTCAGTTTCACGATATTAGAATATAGAACTGGTTTTTTATGGAAGTTGGGGGAAGGGGCAACATTCAACCCACTATGGTCAGCTAACCAGTAGTCACTTACTTCTAAACGTTAAGCTTATGCTCATCAAAAAAATTCAAGCTCAAAGTAACTTACTATCATCTTTGCAAAACAGGCAAATATATTTTATTTGTGACCAAAATGATCTTGGCATTTCCCACTTGACTAAATTTTCAGAGGGGTTCTCTTGACTGTACCCCTCTTCTTTCATTTCTTGGAGCATTTACTTTAAAAAAAGCTTATGGTTGTAAATTCTTTTACATCTTTGGAATATAAATCTTCTTTCAACAAGCTGGAAGCCAACTCAGTGAAATGTAACTTATCAAGAAAGCTACAGGTTAAAAGGTTTGATATAAATCATATTTCTGTCTATTTAATAAAAAAGGCAAGGAAAGAAAGAAAGAGGTTAGAGCTCTTATTTCCCACTTACTGCCTTTTACTACAGAGCAGTTGATTTCCATCTCTCTTTTTTTTCCCGATTGTAGTTGTCTTGAAAAAGCTTTCCTTACCTGTTTAACCTGTCTGGTGCAGTTTTTCTTTGACACTGATTATCATGTTTGCAAACACTCAAGCTTAATGCCATGCAGGTTTCATCTGTCCTCCCTTTCCTTACCTCCCATAACAAATGAACGCTTGTCCAGTCTATTTAGATTCTCGCAAGTCTCAAATCTGCCCTCTCCTCCCCACACCTATTGTCATTGCCTCAGTGCAGAATTGCTCCATTCCTTGTCTGGAGGACTGAAAACATCTTTGAAAACTTTCCCTACTTTCAGTTTACCCTCTTTTAAAACGGATTCTATACATTCTAACTAGTATTGCTTTCCTAAAACAAAACCTGCCATCTTGTCCCCCCCCATTCTCAATATTCCTGATGGTTCTCTGCTGCTTATTGTGTGAAATCAGAGGGCAGGAGAAAGGTGTGGCAGTGTGCACTCTATCACTTGTTCACACTGAGCTCGATTTCCAGGGCTCCCCATTCTCTGTACAAGTCTCTGTTGGAGTTGATCAAAAGTTGATTTTGAGCAAAACTGGGGAAACCAAACCAAAACAACAGCCAGGAACTGAAAAAAACAGACACAGTTCTCTGAAGGTCACCATGGTTAGGTATGGTGACATGCAAACACAGAAGTTCAGCCCTGGTCCTTGCCACAGTCTGTGACAGCCCTGCCTCCTGATGGCCATCCCAGCTGAGCAACAGCAGCCTGTGGTCACTCAGAAGTGACAGCCTTCTATAACCTCTCCACTGGTCTTGTATCATGGGCCTACTCCAGCAGTGGGATATGGCTCTCTCCCCTGAGCCCCCTACACGTTCTGACTTGTCCCCATGTGCCACCAGTGCTAGAGAGTCAGATAGTAGCTTTGTAATGATTCTCCTTGATCCTTATCTCCTCAGCTTTCTTCTGCCCTTCTGGGCAATGTCTACCACTGTAATACTCATACAGTTTCTGATTAGAGCCTTGATTGATAAAGACAGATTTAGACCCTTCAAGAGCTCGTCCCTGCTATTCCAACTTCAAACATGTTACATTTACCTTTCTGTTTCTGTTTGTGCATTCCCTCTGCCTGTAATTTTGAAATGTTTCTTTTACTCCTTTCTGCTTGCTAGACTTCCACAAATCATTCAAGGCATAGATTCAAATGCCACATCAATGAAGATGTCCAACTGTCCCAAACACAGATAACATTATTTGCTCTACTGTCTAAATATTCCCATGTACAGTTTGTATTTGTAGTTTGCTTGCGTTTTTATTATATCTATTAACATTATGACTGGATTAAATATTTGATTTTACAACTCTTCTCTCTTTTGGTGAACAATCTTAGTTCTGTTTATTCTGTTAATATTTAGCATTGTTTGCATTAATTTATTCATACCTGAAAACCTAATTTTTAGAGGTCAATTTTTCAAAATTATTCATAAATTGTTTAAGCAACTTTTCCGTGTTTTAAATACAATAATCTATATGTTTATGCTTTATAAGATTGACTATTTTAAAAATTGTTATGGTTAATTCTGCGGTCTCCACTACTAGATAATATTTAGATCAAATTGTATCGTACACTCCGAGACCTTTTAAAATTGCATAAATGTCCACCATATATACTGATGTGACTTACATAGCTTAATTCAGTCATCACATTACAGTTATAAAACTAGATTTCAGAGTACAAACACAGGAAATCTTCTACTGATTAAAACTTTTTAAACGTTTACTCAGTTTTCCCTAAGGTACCAACTTCTCAGAAATTAAAATTATCCAGCTGTCGGGTTCTGATCTCATTTATGGCTAGCACATATTCATCTTAGGAGAAAAGCTTTTCTATTGAGGATTTTTGTTTTCACACATTACTGGTAAACATTTATGGTGCTTTATCTTCTACGCCTTCTTTAGCTAGCAGATGTTGTCAATTGACCTTTGCTAACTACTTTACCAGGTGTGATTTTGTGGGTGGGCTGCTCAGATTTTGTGTTTTGGCTCAGTGATTTCATAAATTAATATCAAACCTGTTCTGACAAAAATGTTCTTGATTCTAGGTATATTGAATTAAGGCTAAAACAGATTTATCTATAATTAAGTAGAAGTAGAAAAAGAGTTGGAGGATGATAAAAGACAGAGAGTAAGAGGGGAAAAAAAAAATCCCCCATATCAGTGATTCCCTACCTGTGGGTTCTTGGTGCCTAGGGAGTTATAGGTTTATTGCCAAGTGATCTGTAAATCAAGTCCTCAAGTACTTTAAAAACATTTCACTCACATCTGTAGTTCTTTCTTAAAGTACATGAGTGCTCTGACCAATAATATGCATGCTAATTAAAATATGGCTCTGTTACAACTAAGCTTTCTTCAGATGTATTTCTTAACATAAAATTATTATAAGTAAAATTATCATTTTGTGCAAGTCTTACCTAAAATGCGTTCTTGCTGTCAAATAGTTGGAAACCACTGCCTCACACAGCTTAAGTTCACACTGTATATTTTCTTTGGTGCATCCCTCTAGTAATGAATGCAAGATGAGAATTATAAATAATAAATTCTATGTATTCATTCACTTCCTTATGATAATTAAAAAGAGCATCAATGTCAAAATATCTTCATTGTTTCCAATGTAAATATGAATCCAATAATTTTACCTTATTTGTAATTAAGAGGAGATATTAACCAACAAGACTAAGACAGAGATTTGAGCTATGGGAACCATAGAAAGAGTGAAGGCAAGCATTCAACAGCATATTTTAAAGTCTGAATTTTGCCTCTTTTGCCTTTAAAAACACAGCTTTCATTTTAGCCTTCGATATCAAAGTTAAGGTCAAGTTTTGCCAATTTATCAAAAATTTCTGACCAACTATGCTAGAATTTTTGCAATATTTCACTAGCTTTTCTTTATCCTCAGAGAGTCTAAAACTCTAGACTGACAGCCTGTCAAAGAGAATCCGGTGGGGTTCATCGTGAGTTTTGAATTCCCTGCAATATGGTTTTAAAATACTTCTGAAGGTGAGTACAATACACACAGTTATAATAAAATGAATTATACCTATGCTAGTTCTTCATCTCTGTGACCAAAGTTCCCAAAAAGAAAAACTTAGAGGGAAAGTTTGTTTGGCTCATGGTTCCAGAAGTTTCAGTCTGTAATGCTAAGTCCATTCCCCTGGTCCATGAGTGGGATGCAGAACCATGACAGAAGGGCATGGTAGAGGGAAGCTGTTTAGGTACTGAAAGCCAGGAAGTAGAGGTGGGCAACAGAAAGATGGTCCCTTCCAGGAGACATCCCCAGAGACCCCACTCCTCCAGCCCTGCCCCACTTAGCCACAGTTACCACCCAGTCAGTCTGTTCAAACTATCACAGACTGATTAGGTTATAGCTCTCACAATCCTTTGATGTCAACTCCAAACATTCCTGCATTAACACAGGAGCTTTTTGGGGATAGATCATATCCAAATCATGACAGTGACCATCAATAATATTATCTCCTAAAATAATATCTTCAAAATTACATTATTTATGAAAGCAAAACTGTCATGTTTATGAGATAGGAGTATGTCCTTCATCACTTATATGTTCCAGCCTTTGATTAATTGGTTACCCTTGAGTAAATTAACATTTGTAACGTATAATATTAGACTCATCACAAAGTTTAAATTTAAGCAAGTCAATAGATAAATGTAATACAACTATAAATCTTTATGTATAGATAATACATTAGTACTTAAAACTTATGTAAAGAAAACAACAAGTGAGGGAGATAAAATGAAGATAGAAAGAGTGCATATAAGAGACTGATAAATGTGTGAAAAGATGATTCACCTCCTTACTAATCAATTAAACTAATAATAAAATGCAATGTTTTACCCATTGGATAATGTATTGGTCATGTATCTTGAATATCCTTTCAATTCCTCTGTATCCTTAAATTCTTTTCCTCTAGACAAGCAATTTTTACTGAGGATTCATAGAAGGACACTTACTTTCCAACCACTAGGATGCTTTGCTAAGCAAACCTTTCTTCCTGCTGCTGCTATGGCTGCTATTCACCCTTCATCTTTCAGACTCAGAGAGGGCTCAGGGATGCTCCTTCCCAAGAGACCACCAAAGGACCACATCATGCAAACTGTGTTTTACCAAGTATTATCTCCTGGTGGGATGAACCACAAGAAATGGGAAACTGGAGAGTAGAAGGTAAAGGGAAGATGAAAAAGAATATGCAGATAAATTCATCCTCCCTTCTCTCCTCTGGGTACTGCACAAGGTGCACTTCTTTTTGCTAACCTTCCAGTTGAGTTATGATCACATTGGCTGAGCATGCTTTCTTTACCATGAGGCTGCTTGGATGCGGGTCTAGGGTGGCAGTGATTGGCATTGTGTTGCTTTTTCTGTCTTCTTTCCTGGGTTCCCTATAATATCTATCCCTTTCTCCAGGCACTTTTATATTAACTTCCCAGAGCTTGCCCCTACCAAATAGAATATCATCATTTTAACTTTTGCCTTAGGCTCTGCCTTTTGAGGACTCAAACTAAGGCAGATAATATCAAATTTTTCTGAGAAGATAAGGAAACAATTCATTGAGACTGCTATAAATCCACTCTTTCTACCATCTTTTATTCTTAGACAACCTGAAAGGAATATAAATCAGTCAGACATCTTTGGCAAGGTCTATTAAAATTAAAAGAGTTCATCTACATTGCAATCCTACTAAATATATAACCTACAAAAACAAGTATATGTGTATAAAAGTGATCACATTTGAAAATCCTTGTTGATTGTATGTAATAGATAAAGTTAGAAATAGCTTAACTGTCCCTCTGAAAGAAGCCAGAAATATACCCATAATTTCATTTGTATAAAAATCTGGGAAAGTTAACAATACAGTTCCTAAAAGTAAATCAGTGCTTGTCAGGAGTAAGGAGTCAAAATTAGGCTAACAAAGCCAGAGGCACAGGAATATTTGGGGATTAAATGAAAGGTTCTGTATCACTATTGTCATGTTTCTATTGAATACAATTATCACAGTTCACCAAAATTAACACTTAAAATTGTAAGATTTCATTGTTTGTGAATTATATACTAAAAGCTGATTTAAAATGAAATAATGGTGACAATTAATATGTACCATCTTATTAACATGGATCTTTGGCTTTAACATCATTAAGAGTCATGTGGCCAACTCCTCTGTATGATGCTTAGAACCAAAACTAACATTGCCTAATGGGTATCATATTATCTGACTTACAGATTATGCGGTCATGATCATCATGCTGATATGCTACCTCAGTAGTAATTTGTGCCATTCTGTAAAGAACACAGTACCCTCCGGTCACTTCACCTTTTGATCAATTTTGAGGTTGACTAAAACCCATGATCACCAAGATCCTTTCTAGCTTTAAGTTTTAGTAAACCTCCCATCATCCATTTCCATTAAAATGTGTCATATTTTTTGTATCACCTGCTAATATTTCTGATACTGTTAGTCCCCACAATCTGATGGATAATGGTCCTAAAGTTGTATTAGTGGGTATAACAGAGACTTTTCTGAAGTACCTGTTTGAATAAGTTACTCACTGAGTTTTGTTTTATATCAAGATTTTTCCAGGCAAAGATATATTTTGTGTGGATAGAACAATTTTTTTCTCCCTTCTCTCCAGATAGTAGTTTTCAAGTTATTTGTATCTGGGTTGAACTTTTCATAAGTCTTTTTGCATTTTATTGAGAAAGTCATTATAATAGACTGTCTTTCCTAAGATGGTATATTTATATATATGAATGTGCAAATACATATATTTTTTCATTCACTTAATATATTTTTGTGATATATATAACACACACACATTCACTTAGCTTTTAAAAAGCTAAATATCTTTCCCTCAATCTTGGAAGAAAATCTTCTTTGATTTGAATAAAGTCAAGGGAAAGAAAGTCTCAACTGAGAAAGAAATTTTAAGATGTTTATGACCCAGATAAAGTAGAGAATTATAAAAATATATGTACCAAAAAAGCATTTGCTATCACTAATGTACATTAATATACATATGTGTTGAAAGTAGAAAGTTACATCCAAACATGAATGGATTTCATATATCTGCCCACACTGTCATGCAGCATGTGCAAACCATTTGCATTGAATCCCCAGTTCCACATGAGCTTAAAATTCTACCTATGAAAATGTTTCAAAGCAATATTGAATAGTCTGTCTAGACTGGGAAAGGGTTGATGTGGTCATTGAACTGACACTACTGAAAATTTACATCGAAACTCCAGCTTGTGACAATGTGTGTATACAGAGACACTTATCAAATAAGGAGCTAAGGTTTCAGCATGCTGTTATCAACCCATCTTGTGCATAGCAGTCATCCTCTGGTCTCTAAATGGCATGAACCATTAATGTCCTGGAAATACTCACAGGGAATTTAGGTCCTGTCAGGTACATATCTCAAATTTTAATAATTCTGTACATGCTAAGGTCACAGGTTAAAGTCAGACCTCCTGTTGTTTGTGTTCCATATTTATCCATTTGTATAGATTTTTGAATTTTTGTTTTTGTTTTTTTGTTTTTTGCTTCAGGTAGTATTTTTATTCATTCAAGAAAACTGCACATTACAGTATTCATTTCAGTTTAACTGAGTGCCAATCACATGTAAAAATATAAAGTACAAAGAGATTTAAAAGAATTCAAGGGGAGATAGAGGAGGACAACACAGGGCTGCTGGGGGGAGATCCTATCAAAGCAAAGTTACGCAAGTATGGAATTGTCACACTGAAACCTGCTGACTTGTACAACTGAATAACTGTACTGCATAAATGAGTGAATAAATAAATCATCAGGAAACCTAGGCATTTGTCATGAAGATGACCCACCCACTAAACACTCTCTACATGTGGCCCCATACTGCCGGGACCCAACCCTGAAGACAGGGGTTCGTAATAGAGAGCAGTCACATATTAAACAACTAATTGGCATGGCCTATTTCATCCACTCACATCTGTCTATCATTTAATTTATAACTCCCATTCTCTTTTCCACAAGTTATGAGTAATATAATTTTTATGGTTTTAATACCCAGGTAGTCCCAAGACTCGGGAAGCTAAGAACTGATCTACTGAAGACACTGAGCACCCGGCCCCCATTCTCCACAGCTGGTGCCACCAAAACAAGTCAACTCTTTTGCTCCAGTCATGGCCTCTCTCCCCAGAAGTTCTGCAGGGCAAGGGCAGTGAAACATCTCGGCACTCACTGAAGACGCTCTTAGAGAGCTTGACCTAACATTTGCCTTCAGTTTCCACATAATCCTTTTTCTTAATAGCCCAAATTCACAGCTAGGATAAGCACCATGCCCAGATCAAAGAATAAATAGTGCACAGAACATTTCTCAAATAACCCCATCATTACAAAAGCAATTTTTTCTCAATTTCCTTCTGGGAAAATCATTTCTCTTTCTTGCATATCTCAGGCAGAGTGAAAATAGAGCCTAATAACAATATAAAAGAACACTTTTAAAATCAATCTGTATGCAATGATGTTCAAATTTAAAGCATCCCTCCTGTTTTCCTCAAGAAACAATGAGTAATACCTCATATTTGTAAAATGAAAGTACATCGCTGTGAATTTCCCAAAATCAATGAAAAACTGAAAGTTATCTCCTAACCCAGGATCTGGAACATATAAATGAATGACCAAATAATGAAATGCTAGCAAATAGTAGTCATCCATCCAGGAGCATGGACTATCTACATATTTATAGTATTATCTATATTATTTCATTGAGTTGTAAATTTTTCTGAGTATGTAAGTCAATGTGTGTATGTGTGAATATAGGATTTCAAATACATTATTTGTATTATACATATAATAAATTAAATATTCCATACATATATCAAGATATATTGAGTTACAATTGCAATGTGTGCTAAAAAGAAGAAAAATAGCATATCTTGGGGACCTAAGATCTGGCAGTTTCTTGAAAGAATAATATTTAAACTGAAAATCAAGGGAAAACATGAATAACAACTAAACAGGCAAAAGGAAAAGGATTTTATTAAAACTCGAAATATTTGCACAAGTATCAATCTGGTTTATACCAGGTGCCACATATGTGAATATATATCCATATATGTTTATATGTACATATTTATGTGTTTGTGTGTCTCTCCACGCAACTTTGGGTGACTTTCATTTCTTTATTCCTTCCCAATTCAGCAAATATTTTTCAAGTCCCTAAATTGTCAAACAATGTACTATATGAGAGGAATAAAATCAAGACAAGTAAGATGATTCTCATTAAATAAAACTCATAGTCTCAAGGGAGAGAGGACAATTCAAAGGTAAAATATCTTTGACAAATGCTGTGAAGGAAATAGTCATGGCTCTTTGAATATCTCTAAGAGAAAACCTGACCTTATCAGAGGGGTTAGAAAGGCTTCACAGAGGAAGTGTCAACTCAGTAGCAGTTGACCAGGCAAAGAGATGGAAAGCTTTCAATCCTGAGAGAACATCAAGTGAAAGAGCCCTGAGGTCTAAACTCTGTGACACGTTTGAAACCCAGTGGGTTAAAATGCAAGTACAAGGAGCAAATGGAGGTGAAGTGAAACTAGAGAATTGGGAAGAGGCCAAACTCTTCTGTCACGTCAGAGCCTCCCTAGGAAGACCATAGATTTCGTCCCTCAGCTCTCAGTAACTAGTTCCCTCTCCATCCTGTTAAATACATGTCAAACTTTCTCCACTGTGTTTATTTTGTATTGTTTTGTTTGTAGGTAGTCTTATCGAATAAGTAAGTATTTATGGATTATGCATTTGGTATCATCATACAGATTACTTCCTGTCTTTCCCTTTCTGTTTTTCACTCAGCAAACCCACCAAAACTGTTATGTATGTATCCCACCCTCTACTTCTAGTTGATGCATGGAACTCATGCAGACCAAATATTCCAAATGTCTAATACTTTCTTAAAAGTGAATTATCTAAATTCATTCTATTCCTTGTTTCCATAATTATGAGTCCCTTAACATTCACATATGCATGTTATGGTTAATTTATGAGGTATTTCCCTCCAAAAGCTCATGTGTGAGACAATGCAAGAATTTTCAGAGGTTAAATGATTATAGTATGAAATCTTTAACATAATCAGTGGATTAATCCACTCATATAGATTAACTGGGTGGTAATTGTAGGGAAATAGGGTATGACAGGAGGAAGGAGATGGGTTTTATTTTTTTGACCCTAGTGAATAAAGCTCTTTCTGCTTCTGTTGCCATGTCCTGAGCTGCTTCTCCACACCAAGCCTTTCTGAAATGGTGCTTTGCCTCTCCCTGGGCCTGGAGCTGTGAAGTCAGCCAACCACGGACTGAACCTCTGAAACCATGAGCCCCAAATAAACTTTTCTTCCTCTATGTTGTTCTTATCAGGTCTTTTTGGTAATAGCAGGGAAAAAACTGACAAAAACTGAAATGAGTACTGAGAAGTGGGGCTATTGCTGTGATTAACCTGACCAAGTGGTTCAGAAGCCTTTGGAGGTGGTTTGTGGGCAGAGAATTTTTAAAAAGTTTAGAAATACAAGCTGAAAAGCTTTAGAATGTTGAAAGCAGAGCTTAATGGGTGATTCTGATGAAACTCAGAAGTCCAGAATGATGCTAGTACATGAACAGTTAACTCTGGCATCATAGATGTTGCTGGCAGGTTGAGCCAAGTTTACTGTGATAATCAGGAGCAGAAAGCAGAGCAGAAAGATTTTAAAAACACACTTTGGCTAGAAAAGTGCAAGTAAATCTGGCACTGAGAAAGATGTTGTTAAAGTCATTTCAACCACTTAAGAAATGCTAAATAGTTTGCACCGAGACAGTAGGAAAGATGGTTTGGGGGCATCTCAAGAATTGGCAAGACCACACCCATCTCAGGATCAAGGATGTACATGTAAAAATTCCTTTAATAAGAGATCATTGGAGTGCCCTGCTTGCATATGGTGAGGGTGGTGGGGTAGAAAGTTTTTCACTGGGTTGAGCTATTCAAGTGCTCAGAAGCTGCTTCTGCCTTGGTCCCAAGAAACTTTACTTACAGCTCTAAATGGCAACAAACCTTGATGTCAACCTTGTGGTGCTGGTTCTATAGGCTAGCAAGATATAAGAGTTAAGGAGTCATGGAAGTTTCCACTGAGATTTCAAAGAAAGGTGTGGGAGTCCAGACGAAGTATAGCAAGGTCAGATTCTCTGTGGGCTGCCCCTGAGAGGGCAACATGTGAAATGAGAAGGAAGCTGAAGCTGGAGTGGAGAACTCCTAGATTAAGAGATGACAATAACATGGGGTGTTGGCCAAGAAAACTGCAGAAATCAAGCAGAAACAAGTCAAGAGAGGGGTCATGTGATTTCAAACAGCAAGGACATAATGGCAGAGCTATACAAGTCCATTGGATTGCGCATCAGTTTGCCATGTGACCCAGATTCTAGACATGGAGCTACAGAACTTAGCTAGATTTTGGACTTGCTTCAGTCTCATTCCTTTTTTTCTATGCCCTAATTTCTACCTCATGGAATGAAAATGTTTACTTTTTGCCATTGTATATTGGATACATGAAACTTGGTTTTGATTTGTACAAGGGCTTATATTTGATTTGTACAAGAGAATTTGTCTTGATTCCCAGGAGACTTTGAACTTGGACTTTTGGGTAATGCTGGAACTATTAAGAGTATGGGAACCCTTGGAAAAGGACTAAATTTATTTTGCATTGTAGGATAGGCAGAGCTTTGTGGGGGCTATGGTGGAATGTTATGGTTTAGATATGAAGTGTCCCCCAAAAGCTAATATGTGAGAGAATGCAAGAATTTTCAGAGGTGAAATGGTTAGAATATGAGATTTTAAATGTACTTAATGTGTTATCCCACTGATACAGATTAACTGGGTGGCAACTCCAGGCAGGTAGGATGTGACTAATGAAATTAAGTCACTGGGGAATATCAGGAGTTTATATTTTGTCTCTCTGCTTTCTTGTGCCCTGTCCTAAGACACTTTCCTCCGCTATGCCCTTCCTTCATGATGTTCTGCCTCACCTTGGGCCCAAAGGCATGGAGAATTATCTATCTATCTACCTATCTATTTATTTATTTATTATTTATTTAGCTAGTTAGTTGTTTTTAGGTATACATGACAGTACGGTGTATTTTGACATATTATACACACATGGAATATAACTTAACCCTAATTAGGATCCCATTCTTGTGGTTGTACATGGTGTGTAGTTTCTATTGTCTTTCCTAATTCCATCCCCGCTTCCCTTCATTCCCCTTTGTCTAATCCAATGAACTTCTATCCCCCACTTTATGTGCGTTAGCAGCTGCATAACAGAGAGAATCTTTGGCTTCTATGTTGTTTTGGTTTGTATTTTGCTCATAGCAATGAAAAGTTGACCAACACAATATTGTTTCATGGATATGTGTGAGAAACTTTAACACACAAATGGATAAAATAAAATCCTGTATACTAATGTGGTAATATTCAAAATGGCCATGAATTGTTCATGCTTCATTTTATGCATGCTTTGCAAATATTTGGTATCATTCTTCAGCTCTTACATCCATGCTGCTTTGGCCAATGGGACAACAGCAAATATATTGAGGGCTGAGACTGGAAAATCACTTGCACATCTGGGCTTGCTTTATTAATATGTTTGATACTTTTCCCCTTAATCAAGCCTCTACTAGCTTTCTGGATTATGAGTGATACATGGTCTACTCACTAAGATCACACCAGCTGCCAGCAACCCAGCTACTGAAGCAGAGCAGTTTAAAGTACCAAGTGAAATTTTTAAAAAATAATAATAAAGAAACAAGGAACTGAATCTAACAACAAAGTATTGAATTAAATAACAATAGTGTGGTTTGTAGACACTTTGGAGATTTTTTTTAATCTTTTTATTTGTTAATACAATGACAGAAAAGGGGTACAAAAATAGGCACCTAACAGTGAGTGCTACTGTAAGAAAACCCTAAAATAAGGCAAAAGTCAAACGTGTGGTAAGGAAACTGAGCACGGTGGCACATACCTGCAATCCCAATGGCTCTAGAGGCTGAGGCAGGAGGATTACAAGTCAAAGGCAGCCTCAGCAAAAGCGAGGCACTAAGCAACTCAGTGAGACCCTGTCCCTAAATCAAATACAAAATAGGGCTGGGGATGTGGCTCAGTGGTTGAGTGCCCCTGAGTTCAATCCCCAGTACCTTCTGACCAAAAGGAAAAAGGAAAGTGTTAAGGCATGTTTCAAATGTAACAATCCTAGATAGAAGTAAAAGTCCAATTGAATCTCATGTCTGCAATAACTTGGAAATTAGAAGATTCCTCTAAAGTACTTGTAGAAATATATAATGTGATTGCTAAGCAGAATGTTGAAATGTCAGTTGGATTCTTTCTGTTGCCTATGTTAAAATACAGGAAAGAAAACATCAGTTAAAATTAGGATTTCTAGAACTCAGTTCCATTGACATTTGGGGCTGGATAAATCTGCATGGGAGGGTTAAGCTGTCTGTGTTTAATCCTCATCCCTGACCAGTAGATTTGCCTGTATTCAAACCAACAGTATCTCCAGACGGTAATAAATGTCCTCTAAAGGGAAAATCACTCCTCTTTGAGAAACACCGAGCTATGTAAGGAACTTTGGAGTTAATTTGTAAACAGACTGTAGGGAGAACATTAGGGTTCTACAATTGCTGGGCTGAAGGGAAAAAGTGTTTTTTAATCAACAATCTAATCCACCTGTGAAAGATTCTCAAAGTGAAACAAGGTCTGAGACCAAAGATCATATTAAGTATAACTCTAAAGACCCTATGATAAGACCTTTGAAATGTTTGAAGTGGAACCTTCTACCCTCTCAGTAAAGTTAAGAGGATTTCTAGGAGTATTAATATTCTTATTCTAAAGAAACCTGAATATAGGCAATTTTATGTTTAAAAAAATGTGAACATGGTTCTGCTGCATAGTGTAACCTACATTGTGATACAGAGGTTTTTCCTTTCATGTGAATTTTAGAAATAGTTTTTTAAATTTTATTTTATACAAAATATAGAATTTAATTAATTTAATTATTAAATAAATTAATTTGAAGAAACAGGCATACATCTAATATTGCTATCCAATCAAAAGGATGGTCTATATACATAGTTATCATATTTTCTATATTATTTTTTTGAGTTGTAAATTTTTTCCTTAAACAACTAGGATGAAACTGATTAAATTATTTCCACTTGTCATGCTATTATGAGTGGATTCTTATTTTTCATATTGACTAGCTTCAGTGTGATACTTATCACTCCAGGAATTGCATTTATTTATATTTAGAGAAATGTTATTGAATTTTATAATTTGTTGTGGTATCTGTCAAACTTATTAAGTTATCTTTTTTGTTCAACAATTTATAAATTCTCAGCTTTTCAAAGTAGAGCATGTTGTCATCTAGTGGTAAAAAAATGAGTTTTATCTCTTTCATGGTGATTTGTAAAAGTCTTATTCTTTTTTATTATTTTTTCTTTTGTAACATTTTAACCATTCTTTTTTTTTTATCTTTACAGACTGCATTTTGATTCATTATACACAAATGGGGTACATCTTTTCTATGGTTGTGCATGACATAGATCCTTACCATTCGCATAATCATACATGTACATAGGGTAGTGATGTCTGTCCCATTCCACCATTTTTCATACTCCCACCCCCGCCTCCCTCTCATTTCCCTCTATGTAATCTAAAGTTCCTCCATTCTTCTCTCACTCCCCCAACCCCTATTATATATCCTCATCCACTTATCAGAGAAATCATTTGGCCTTTGGTTTTTTTGGGATTGGCTTATTTCACTTAGCATGATATTCTCCAATTCCATCCATTTATCAGCAAATGCCATAATATTATTCTTCTTTGTGACTAAATAATATTCCATTGTGTATATATACTATAGTTTCTTTATCCATTCATCTGTTGAAGGGCATCTAAGTTGGTTCCACAATCTAGTTATTGTGAATTGAGCTGCTATAAACATTGATGTGGCTGTGTTACTGTAGTATGCTAATTTTAAGTCTTTTGGGTATAAACTGAGGAGTGGACTGTCAAAAGGTGAGTCCATTCCAAGTTTTCTGAGCAATATCCACACTGCTTTCCAGAGTTGCTGCACCAATTTGCACTCCACCAGCAACGTAAAAATGTGCCTTTTTCCCCCACATCCACACCAACATCTTATTGTGTTCTTGATAACAGCCATTCTAATTGGAGTAAGATGAAATCTCAAGAGTTGTTTTAGTTTGTATTTTTGTAATTACTAGAGATGTTGAACACTTTTTCATGTATTTATTAATCTCCTGTATATCTTCTTCTATAAAGTGTCTGTCCAGTTCCTTGGCCCATTTATTGATTGGGTTCTTTGTATTTTTGGTGTAAAGTTTATTTGTTTTGTTTTTGACTTATTGCTTCAACAGAGATTTCTCATCCTGTGGTTCATCAGTAGTATTGATAATGGTTATTCATAGTGGCTGTTTCCCACACTTAAAGTATTGTTTTATTTTTTCTCCATTGAGTATACCTCTGTCAGAGTTTCTGGCATGTGATTCTTAGCATATTAAATAAACATCGTTTATTTGTGCTTACCTAATATTTATAATCATAAGTTATGAGTGCTTAGAATATTTGTGTTCTTTATTGATTTTCCATAATGTTCATTTCTCTGTTTATTTATAGCAGCTATTTATTTATATGTAGTTTCTAATCTTGAATCATTTCTGTCTTCCTGGCTTAATTAACCTGTTTGGGCTTTCATAACAAAATATCACAGAATGCATGACTTAAACACAAACATTTATTTTCTCACACTTCTGGTTCTGAGAGTCCATGACCAAATGCTAGCAAGGAAATTCCTGGTGAAGGCCTCTTCCCATTTTCAAATGGCCTTCTTCTAACCATGATCCCACATGACTTTTCTTCCCTGCATGCAGAAAGACAAAGAGGGAGAGAGCTTACTCTCCCTCTAGGGTAATTCTTCTCATAAAGACAACCTTCACATCTTGGTTAAGGCCCCACCCACCCTTTGGACTTCCTGTAGCTGTAATTACTTCTCTGTAGATCTCATCTCCAAATACCATCACACCGGAGGCTAAGACTTCAAACTAAGAATTCTGGGGGAAGATATTTCCATCCATAATACTAGTAAAGCCTCTTCATGATGCATATTTAAGATTGGTTGGTGATTTTTGCATTAATAATTTAACAATTGTATTTATAATTTATAAGTAAATGAGCTCATACTATTCTCTTCTTTTATAGTCCTCTCCTGTCTTTAGACTCAAGGTTGTCCTGCCTTTGTAAAATACCCATAGCAACTTTTGTTCCTTTTTTCTTTTTTTTAAACTGGGAGAAATTTTTATGATGTAGAAATTAGCTATGATTTGAAAATTTGTAGAATTCCCGAAAAGCATCTGTAGGACTGGTATTTCACTGAGAAATTCCCTGAATATCACTTGTTTATTTAGTATTTATTCCTATACTTAGTTATTGTATCTTCTTCATGAAATTTTGATGACTTACACATTTCTAATGATATGTCCAGTTTCTTTATTTTTATATTGATTAATTTTATATTGATTAATTGATTTTTATGTTCAAATTTATAGATCTGTTTATATTTTACTGCTCTTTATGTCTATTTTATTGATTTGCTCTCTCTCATCTCCTTTTCCTCTTTCTCTCTGTCCCTATAAAATTAAGAAGTTAGAAACATAACCAAACTTACACTGAAAGAATATGTATAAAAGAGTTGGACACAGTGGCACACACCTATGATCCCAGTAACTCTGGAGTCTGAGGTAGGAAGGCCACGAGTTCAAAGCCAGACTCAGCAATTTAGCAAGGCTCTGAGGAACTTAGACCTTGTTTCTAAATAAAATATAATAAAGGACTAGGGATGTGACTCAGTGGTTAAGCCCTCCTGGGTTCAATCCCTGATACTGAAAAAAACAAAAACAAACAAATAAACAAAAACCTTACAAGTCAATAGTAAGAAAACAAAAACCTGGATTAAAAAGTGAACAAGCATTTTAAATAAAGCATATACCACTCCAAAGAAGATATTTAAAATATTTAACATCATTTGTCATAAAGGACTTTCACGTTAAAATGAGACAGCATTACATGCCAAATAGAATGACTAGAATCTATTAAACTTAATATCAAATTCTGGTCAGAAGGTAGATAAACAGGAACTCTAAATGCTGATAAGAATTTTAAAAAGTAAACCAGGCAGGTGGCACAAATCTGTAAACCCTGCTATTCCAGAGGCTTAGGCAAGTTTGCAGTCAGCCTAGACAACTTAGTGAAACTCTATCAAAATAAAAAGGTAAAAGATCTAGGGATGTGGCTCAGTGGTTAGGTATAGGGCACTTTCTCAGCATGCAGCAGGCCTTGGGTTCAATTCCAGGTACTGAAAAAAAGAAAAAAAAAAAAAAAAAAAAAGGAATGCAAAAAAAAAAAAGAAGAAAGGTACTTTGAAAGATGCAGATTCTTTAGTCTTACGTTCCAGCAGTCATGCTTCCAGATACTTACTCAACTTATTTGAAATCTTATGGCCATAAAAATTCCTGTGTGTTAATTTTATAGCAGCTTTATTCTAATTTGCTCCAAACTGAAAGCAACCAAGATGTCCATCAATGGCCTTCAAAAATAAATACCTAAGGAAACGATTTTTGTGACTAAATACAAGTATATCTCTTACTCAGGTAAAAAATCTAATAAAATTGGCAAAATTCTTTTATCTGGTAACAGGAACCTATGATTGCTCCATTCTGTCATGCCTTAATTTTACCATCTTGTCTCCCCGCATTGGGAGAGCAAAAGATAAAGAAGGTGCATTGGCTTCTAACTATCCTGATTGACAATTTATACATGATATTTCTAATCTTTATGGTGGAGAATTAGCTGCATGGCCTTGAATTTTACAAAAAATGATAGAAATTTGTAGGAGAGCCCATGTATTGTATGCTGAGTCTGCCAGTCACCATATATTTAAAGATCCTCTTTTGTAAATTTGAGTTAGAATGCAAGACTCCTGAATATAGTCAATGGATTTACATTGCTTAAGTCTTATTAGAAATGACTAAAAGTCACATTTTACTGAATACTTGTAAGAATCAGTGACAGAAAAATAAGGAAATTTGTAACCAAAGTTCAGATTAAAATTTTTCACAGCAAGTTTGAAACATTATTCAGTTAAAAGTGTATTCTTTCAATGTCAAAAACCAAGGAGAAAGACCCATTATTTAATTGTTCTGTTACCTTCCATGGATTTACTTCTTCAAATATCTTCAAATTTTCTGCCTTTTATTTCCTTGTTTATTTTCTGTCATAAATACTGTAATGTAATCTCCATGAAAAGAAGGTCATTTCTTATTTTTTTTAAATACTCCCATGGTAGAATACTATATGTTATGTTATAGCAGAGGTTGCTTACTTTTTCCATTTTGTTTAATGAGTAGGTAACATGAGGATATTTGTTTTTATTTCTATTCCTAATATGTTATTTCTTGTATCACTCCTTAAATTCAGATAATCTATAGCTATCTTCTGAATTTGAAGAAATTTCTCATTTTGTTATGAACATTAACTTCATAGTAAAACTTGTACTTCTTAAACTTTTATTTATTAGAATTTAATAACTACAGTGAAAGAGATAAGAATTGCTGTCTGCATTAGTCAACTTTTTGTAACTATGACCAGAACATCTGACAAAAACAATTTAGAAGAGGAAAGATTTATTTTGGCTCCTGGTTTCTGAGAATTCAGTGCATGGAAGACAGGCTCCAAGAAAGAACTATCATGGCAGGAGAGTGAGGTGAAGGAAAGCTAATTAAATCTGGCATCCAGGAATGGGGGTGCAGGGAGGAGCAGAGGCAGAAAAAGTTCCTCAGGTTCCTCAGGCGGTGCTCCCAGTGACCTCTTCCTCCAGCCATGCCCACCTGCCTATGGTTTTTATCAACTACCAATAGTCCATTCAAATTATGAATCCATCAAATTGATTAATTCTCTGATCAGGTCAGAGTCTTTATGATTCATTCCATCACTGACACATGAAACGTTGGGGGACATTCCAGATCCACACAAAAACATGGATGGCCTTACTGAAAAAACACGATTGGGTGCATGAGAGGCATCGCACCTTCCTTAATTGATCCTAGACACATTAAGAGAGATTGGTTTCAATTCTGGGTGTTTTCAGTTTTAATTTTAAAATGTCCAAAATTTGGGGTGGGGGAAAGGGAAAAAATAAAAGAATGAATCAAACAACATTACCCTATGTAAATTTATGATTACACAAATGGTATGCCTTTACGCCATGTACAAACAGAGAAACAACATGTATCCCATTTGTTTACAATAAAAAAAAAAAAAACTGTGTTCAAATCTAAAAAGACAGAAAATAGATCAGTGGTTACCTGAGACCAGGAGTGGGAAGAGTGACATTGCAAATGGGTAAGAGGGATCTTTTGGGGTAATGGAAATGTTTTTTAATTAAACTGTGGTTAAGAGTTGCACAGTACTGTGAATTTACTAAAAATACACTAAACTGTACACTAAAACTGGGTAAATTTTTATGCCTCAATATAGCTTTTAAAGTTTTTAAAAAAGAAAAACAAAATGTCCAAAATTTTACTCTGTGTGTTAAATTGTTTGATATGCAGAATTTCAGGTCAATGAATTGTTCATAGAAATCACTATCCCTGAATTTAAGCATTAAAAACAAATAGAAATTTTTTTTGAAGAAATTGAAAATGTTGGGAAGACAATCTGATAAGTTCTGGTAAGAAAAATACAATTGGTGAATACGCAACATGGACAAAGGAATGGTAATCAGGTAAAATAAATCCATATTCCTGTGAACCAAACTTTTCAGCAAAGACATTACTTAGATTTCATATCCTTAAAATTTTCAGGTTTGATGAGACATCAAAGGAATAAGTTTTTCACTCCAGTAATGATTGGATTATCCATGATGTTAAGGATATTTAAATATTATTTAAATATCAATAGATTCACCATTTTTCCCTTAAAAGTGTAACTGAAGTTATTAATTAGAAGGAAAAGCCCTCTTTCATTCTCAATTGATATTTAACTAAAAGACACAGTAATGTTTTTGGAAGAGAAAGGGATTGTAGAGTAGTACTTAAAGGGAATCACATCTTAATGGACTCATTCTGCTAAATGACATGTTGATCTGCCACTTTAATGTTTTGGTAACTATCAGGATATTCTATGTTTTGATCTTATCAATATTGAGATGGAGCTATAATGGTGCACAAGTAATGTGTTTAATGATTAGATTTTATAATGTAAATAAAATGTAGAAAAGAACCTAACACAAAATAAGTTCTTAACATTTACTTTATTATTTTGGAAAGTATTCCTTACAAGGTGCTATAAGCCAAGGAAGAAAAATCAACTCAATGCTTGCCTAATGGGGAAAAGAAATGACTGATTATATTGTCCATATTTGAGGGAAGAGATGTAAAAAACTGAGAATAAATTGAATTGATTATTCATTGTTTTGTGCTAAAAACTTCAAACTATTTCAGAATTAAATCACATAAAGATATAAAGCTACAAGTTCCAATATAATAAATGTGAAAATATGAAAACATCTTTCCATTTGTCCCAGATATCACAACATAAATCATTATAGTTATCATTGTTTTTAAACAAAGTTGGTTTAGTACCCTACTTCTGCTCATTCCTGAATCTTCACAAGCTATATCCTAACTTAAATATAATTTTATGTACCCCCCCAAAAAATGAAAAATTGTGACTTAAACCCCTTCTGTCCCCAAGGTCTAATTTTCTTCAATGAGATTTTCAAGATTTTCTGGATTAACTAATGAAGAAAATGGAGCAAAGATCAAAGAATTTACTATAACTATATTAAATTATTATTTAATTTAACAGGAGAGACAACATTAATATAAATTTTAAAGAAACAATTTGAAGTGTTTTGAACAAACTATACAGGATTTTGTGAGAGCCTACTTTATAAAGGCATAAAGTTGAGCACAGTGGTGCACCCCTGCAATCCCAGCAATTGGAGAGACTGAGGCAAGAGGATCACAGGTTCAAGGTCAAACTCAGCAAATTAGCAAGACCTTATCACAAAATAAAAAAATATAAATTTAAAAAACTGGGGATGTAGTTGAGTAGTAAAGCATCACTGGGTTCAATCCACCATATAAACAAACAAACATTTAAAAATAAAGGGGTAGTTAAAACTTCATTGAGGAAATGAATTTTAGTGCAGATCTGAAGGATAAGTAAGCATTGACAGGTATAGGCCAAATAGGTATAAAGGGACCACTGTATAAGTGGAATTGCATTAAACTGATAGGATAATATGTGGAGAATGGTTATCTTAAAAGCAATGAGTCCACTCTTCCATGACTCCAGTATTCCCACTCCCCAAATATTGTTGTCTTCATTAATCTTGTTTTTAGCACATTCATTTCAAAGATATTTTGTCAGATTTAGCCCTAAGAATTTTACTTCTTTTGCTATTATCAATGGCAATTTTTGCTTCGATAGTATTATCAGTATAAAGACATAAAAATCATTAAATGTACATATCATACCCAGCAACATTGCTAGATTTCTTCATTACTTAGAATATTTGGTAGAATATTTTTCTTGTTGAGATGAATGTGACATCTGTGAATAAAGATATGTTATCCCTTCCTCTCCAACCTGCACATCTTTTATGTACTTTTCCTTATGACATTAGCAAGGTCATGGTATATGTTAAGAAAATTTGTGCCAAAATTATAGATAAAAATTTAAATAGCCAATTTTGAATAATAAAGGTGAGAGTGGAAATTTTAATTTTGTTCCCAACATCAGAGGAAAGGCATTTACTCTTGCACTATTAAGTAGATTAGTACCCATGTGCTTCATATAGTTTTTATTATATTAAAAAATTTCCATTCACATTTTTGATAGTTTTAGCCCAAATTTGTGTTGACCTTGACAAATGTAATAATTTTTTTAAATTATCAGTCCCTTAGATCAAGGACTGGCACACAACAGCTCAAGAACCAAATCTACCCTGTAGCCTATTTTTGGTGTGAGCTGCCCCTAAGAAGTTTTCGTTTTTTCTTTCCCTTTTCCTCATTAACAGGCATTAATTTTGTACACTATTAGGGGGAACAGTGTGCTATTTCAATACCTTTATGCAGCACATGCCAATTAAATTGAGGTAACTAGCATTTCTCTCCCCTAGTCATAACTATAGAAGTTTTTTGAAGTTTGTGTGAGAGAGAGGAGGAGGAGGGTAGACGAAGGGGGAGGAGAGAGAACAAACAAGAATATGGAAAAGAATTGTAAGTGGAGTGCAAATCCTAAAATATATACTATCTTGTTTTCACAGAAAAGTTTTCTTATCCCTGATATACTCATATGGTTTTACTTTTTTATTTTGTTAATGTGGCAGATTACACTTTTTTTTGAATTTTGGACCAACTTTGCAAATGTGATGTCCACTTGGCCATGATGTGTAATCATTCTGTATATGTTTCTGACTGCAATATGACAATATTTTGTAAAAAAAAAATGTGATGTTTATGAATGATATTGGCTAATTTTCTTTATTGAATTATTTACTTATTTCAATGTCTTTTTCTCTGACTCGGTAACAATGAATCTTGCTTTCATATAAGGAACTAGGATGAATTCCAGCCACTTTTTCTTTTCCAAGGTAGAATTGCTATTATTTATTTCTTAAATATTTGGCATAAGTTGATAGGGCAGAAACTTGATCCTATGGTTTTCTGTGTTGCAAGATTTACCCAGGCACTTAGTTCCTTTAATAGCTAGAGGACCCTTCAAGATATCTATCTCACTTTCTATAAACTACCATAGATTTTTCTTCTTTCACTCATGTTGTCAAATGTATTGGTATAAAATTGTCTAAAATATTCCCTCATTTTCACTTTAATATATATAAGATATGAATTAATTTCTTCTGCATTCCTGATTTGTCAAATTTTGTCTCCTTTCTTGTGCAGTTTGTTTAGAGATGTATCACATATACTTATTCTTTCAAATTTCCTTTTATTTTATCATGTTGTTGTTTTGGTTTTTTTTCTCTTTTTAATCAGTTTTTGGTCTTGTCAATGATATCTTCTGTTTCTTGATAATTTAATTCCCTAATCATTTTCCATTTGCATCTGTAAGGGCTTAGATTATTAACTTGAGATGTTTCTTCTTTATATGCATCTCATGAAATTTAAGTTTTTTCATGACTTAGAATGTACTCTATTTTGTTAATCTTCCCTATGATCTGAAAAAGCTCTATTTTCTGGTATCAGATGGAAGTATTTGATGAAGTCCAGAGAGATAAATATGATTGATATGTTGTTCATATCTAGATCTGATTTTCTTCTTACATGTTTATTAGTAATTTAGAGTGATATTTAATTTTCCAATACACTTACTATTTTTTGCAGTATTTTTATCCCTCATGTCTGAATTTTGAGAACCATTTGTTGTATAGAAATATATTTTGGATTGTTACATATCCTTGATTATTGTTTAGATGATGTATATTTCTCCATTCATTGTCTTTTTAGTACATAAATTTATTTATATTTAAAGTTGCTTAATTTAGAAATGTGGAGTTTTATGCATTTAATGTCACCTTTTAAAATGTATGTTTGTTATATCATTTATATTTAATTATATATATTTATATTATCTACATATGTATATTATATATCCATTAGAATGATTGAGTTTAAATCTACATGTTTATACAATTCTTATGTAATATGTTGTTGATTGTAGAATTTAAATGTACTATCTTAGCAATTGTTTTTTACTCATCCCATCTGTCTTTTCTCTTTTTCCCTTCTATTTCTGAGTTCTTATAGATTCTCAATTTTTTAAAATAATTTTTATTTTAACTTTCTTAATTCACATCATATTTATTTTTTAGCATTTGCTATAGATATTACATTTTGAATTAAAGTTTCTCTTTATAAATTGACATTGTACCAAATATGATAATTTCAATTGCATACTTCATGTTTCTTCACACTTATTCTTTTTACTATTGTTTCCATATTAATTCCACCTGTGATAAAATCTCTCAGTACATTATTATTATTATTTGCTTTAGTCAGTTAAAGCTTATCTTTATGAAGATATAATTGATATACAATAAACTTCACACATTCATTGTGAAATTTATGAAATTTTAAGTTTGAAACCATCATCATGATCAAGATAATGAAAAAATCTTCCTGTGTCCCTATGTAAGAACCCCTAGCCCTCTTTTCCCTTCTTGTCCTACAAAGGTAATCTTTCAGTGTTTTGTCAATTCAGAATTTTTAATATTATGTAGAATTTTATATTAAAGAATTAAAAGTATCTCCTATTTGTCCAGTTTATTTTTCTCAACATAATGATTTGGAAGTGTTAGGGTATGGTTAAGTCCATTCTCTGCTAAGTCCAGATATTTAAGATAGGGAGATAGGAGGATTGCAACTTCATGACCAGCCTCAGTATGTTAGCAAGACCACTGGAATCTTAGCAAGACTTTGTCTCAAGTTAAATAAACAAAAAACAAAGGACTGAAGAGATAGTTAAGTGGTAAACTACCTTTGGGTTTGATTCCCACTACCAAATAAAATACACACAATAATTATTATTTGAAATGTATCCATGTTGTAGCACTTATATATAGTCTATTCCTTCTAATTCCTGGGTAGTATTCTTCACTTTATCAATTTACTTCTTAAAAGATGGTTGGATTATTTCCAATTTGGGGTAAAAAAAATGAATAAATCTATTCTAATGTCCATGTGCACGTCATCCTGCTAACATAATTTTGACTTACTCAAATTACATTAGAAAAGATAATTCAAGTAAAAGTACAATAATTATAAAGACAAATTTTATTCTTTTTATCTTTGCAGATGAACTGATAGGGAAACTAAAACACTAATCTGGAAGGGGGAAAGCCACAAACAAAAAGTCACATTACTAATGTCTAGCAGTTCATAATATCAAAATGAATAACTTTTATATAGACACAATTAGTTTAAAATATAAGGAAAGAAGACGTTCCTTTAAAACATAAATAAACTTTAAGTTATCTCTGAATTTCACAAATAATGAGAAAAAATTGACTTCAACAAATTGAGTTGCACAAAATTTTTGTATAGTAATATTAAGCAGATGTCAATTTTATCACAATAATTAATGATTCTAGTTACATCAAAATAAAAATAATAAGACTTTTTATTATAACTCATAAAGTAAATTCTAACATTTATGTAGAAGTCATTATAAAATTGTGGTGAACATGAGCAATGAGGGGGCCTAAGTTTATCATATATTAAGTACCAGTGTAGATGCACTATTCCAGACAGTATGTAGTAGACCCATGCATAGACAGGTAGAAAAGTAGAGTAAGTGGAAAATTCAGAAATTAATTTTATTGCTATACAATTAATCAAACATATCAAATGATGGATAGAGATGAATTTTTAAAATTATATCATGTAGATAAAACTAAAGACATTTATTAATATATTCAGAAAAGATAATGTATGAAGAAAAGCAAGTCAATTATCAATTAAAATTCAAAATAGTGAACTAAGAAGAATTGAATTAGGGTCAAATTTATCTAAGCTGCAAGAAAATAATGATGTCTCTTAAATTTATAGACCTATAGTCATGACCATTCAGCAAATACTAGACTATTTCTTACTCAGAAATTAGTTTGATTCCACTGGTGTAGCAAATGCCTTGTAAACCACTTTGGCATTTGATATACTATATATACTTTCTTCTAATAAAAAGTCATTTGGAATAAAATTAAATAATCATTTAAATTTGTGAAGAGTGATACCTAATATGAATATTGCTTGTTTTATTTTTTTTTAATTGTCTGTTTTGGGTTTTGCCATGTTTTTATCCTAATGCTAATGATTTCTCATACAATTAACATAGTTGCAGAATCTCCATTACCAGAACATCTCGCTTACTGCCCTTGGGCAAGATGCCTAGAAATCCAGTCTCCCAGCTGAGGTAGGTCTGTATTCCCTGGCAAGTGTCCTTGTAAGTAACAGCTGGTCCTGGATTTTAATTAGTGTGCTTATTTAGGATCTCCGACCTTCTTTTTCCAAATACAAACTGAGCAGAGAACTAAACATTTATTTACATATTTATTATAATGCAAATAGCACTGGAAAATTCTCATATTCAATTAAAATTTTTTAAAATGTTAAGTGTATCTCACTAGGAAAAACTTTGAATTAACTTTCTTCTTTAACTTTTTTATTTTGTTTAGTAGTTCTAAGCTTTAAAATGCACTGGTGTTTTCATTTGTCACAGAAACTTAACAATAATGTCTGCTTCAGAGAGAAAACAAAACAATGTTTTTGAAAAGAAAGTAAAAATGGTTATTGTTCCTCAATAACATTATGACTTATTAGCTACATGTAATTATTTACTGTGAAACTTAAAGCTTATGATAGACAAAAATTTTGTGCTTTTTAAAATTACAGTGTGATTCATGCAAGATTTCTTACAAACTTCACTAATTGAGAATAATAGAAGTGTTCATCATATACCACTGAAAGTTAAGGGTTCTTTTTAAACTCAAGATGCACATAAAACCTATTATTTTACTTTGTCATTGCTATTATTTAAAGCTTAATTACAGCAGATCTTTCTGGCAGCCTTCTATTATAAGTGTGGTTTTTTCAGGGGATTATGACTCAATGGTTTTAATTCACATAAGAACAAAACAGTACACAAAATTGCCAACCTGTATTTACTTGGTTCTTAAAATATTAAATGAGTTATTTTAACACAAATGACACAGAAAATAAATAAACAAATATATAAATTAATACACATTCATCAAGTTCCACATTTTATTGTTACAGAAAATAACTCAGGTTAATTTTAAACTGTGAATTTTTTTCTCAAATTCAGTACTTAATTGCAATTCTATATAATAGATGGCAAACAATGATAATTACTATTATTATTAATTGTTATTCTAAAAATGCTACTTTGCATATAACTATACTCCCAACATTGTGTTTTAAAGGATATTAGGTACAATAGAATTATTGTTCATGAGAAATACTTGAAATCTTTATAAAAAAGATAGTGGAGAATGGAAGGTAGCTTGTAATTTTGAAAATTAAAACATTGGTTTTGGTTAAATATACAGAGAGAATTATACCTAAATTAATTTTTAAATTCATATCTTATGCTATTTGGAATGTCTTCACTTGTGAATATAATAGTTTCTTTTTACTGTGACTTAAAAATATGACTAATTACAGTGGTGCATGCCTGTAATCCACTGAGATTCTGGAAACTGAGTAAGGAGAACTGTGTCTCAGGTTAACCTTGACAACTGAAGGAGACCCTGTTTCAAAGTGAAAAGTAAGAAGGTCTGGGTATGTAGTTTGGTGGTAGAGTCACCCTGGGTTCAATCCCTAACACAGATAAACAAACAAACAAACAAATAACAAAAAAAACAGATCCTTACAAATATTACTTTGGATGTGATATAATGCATCTAGATCGTATGCATTATGTAGGACAATAATCACTTATGGTTTTAGAAGTCAACCTGTCTCACAAAATGTTATGTATAAGATGGCATTAAATATAATATATAGTGTAAATATACATGAAAATTCTATGTAAATGAAAAGTTCTATCAATAAATGGAAATTATTTTTAAGATAAAGAAAAAAATATTTGAAAAGATCAATAAAAATATTAAACTTTAGGAACACTGACCAAAAAATAACAGAAAGAGGGAAGGCATAAGTTACTTAAGTAAGAAACACAATAAGTTCTATCACTACAGACCTCAAAAGGATGATAAGGGAATAATATGAGTATATCTCACTTATCTAAATTAGACAATTTCAGTGCAATGAACCAATTCTTTGAAAAGTACAAACTAATATAAAAGAAATGTTTTGTTAGCCTATTAAGACATTGAATTGATAATTTCAAAAACTCCCCAAGAAGAAATCATCAGGTCCTGACAATTCATTGGACAATTACAGAGGAATTAAAACCAATTATGTACCATTTATTCCAGATAATTGGAAAACATGTTCTCCACTAATTCTATAAACTAGTATTTCCTTGGCTTCAAAATGAAAGGCAGTGCAAAACACATATATACACACAAACTAAATGCTACAGAATAATATTTCTTGTGAATATAGATGCAAAATATCAATACAAAGTCTTAACAAAAACAATTCACCAATTCATAAAAACTATTATATACCATAATCAAATGGAGTTTATTCCAGATATGCAAGATTTGTTGTATATTTGAAAAGCAGTCAATAATCCATCAAGTAACAGGCAAAACCAGAAAAAACATATGATCACATCAACAGATAACATGAAAGGCATGACAAAATTCAACACCCATTCATAATTAAAAAGAAGAAGAAGAAACCCTCAGAAAACAAGAAAATGTCATTAAGTTGCTAAAGAACTTATACAAAGATCCTACATATGACATCATCATATTTAATGGTGAAATACTGAATGTTTTTCCTCCAATGTGGAAAACAAGACAAGAACAGGAAACAAAAAGCATGTCATCTTGAAAGAAAAAACTAAGATTGTTCTCCTTTTCTAGATGTCATGATTGTCTATGAAGAAACTCCCAAGAAACCAACAATTCTTAAAACTAATAAGTGAATTTAGCATAGTTGCAAAATTCAGAATTAATATACAACAATCATTTGGATTTTTCTATAACATCAGTTAACACATAGACACCAAAACCAATAACACAACACAATTCACATTCACACAAGAAATAAAATACTTAGATATCAATTCTTTTTTAAAAATATACAAAATTTCTATGCTGAAAACTGTAAAACACAAATGAAATATTTTTTAAAAAAATCTAAATTAAGGAAAGGTATATCTTGTTCATGAACTGAAAGACACAACATGAAGATGTCAATTCTTCTCACCATCAGGTTTGAGAAAATTCCTATCAATATCCCCAAAACAGAGTTTATAGATATAACAAAATTATTCTGAAGGAATATATGGAGAGATGAAGAAACTAATCACTAAAATATATTTTAGAACCTACTGTGGGATGAACCATTCTATTCAATTACTAAACTTATTATATAACCACAGTAATCAAGACTATGATTATTGGTAGAGGAACACACACTGATGAACTTGATAATCTAGAGATTCCAGAAATGGGATCTGCAGATATATGGTAACCTGATTTTTTTAAATACAAATTTGCAAAACTAACTCAATGGCAGAATGATAGTCTTTTGAGCAACAAATGGTGTTAGAAAAATTGGATAACATAGGTCAAAAAAAATAAGATAATAAAGAAAAACTTTTCTTATCATACTTTATTTAAAAATAATTCCAAATGGGTATTGGAGTATATTTCAGTAAAAAATGTAAAATAAACAATACTTTATAAAATAAAATAGTAGGAAGTCTTCAAGATCTAAGGTTTGGTGAAGATATGACACCAAAATCATGATCAAAAAACACAATTGATAAATAGAACTACACCAAAACCATTTTTTTTTCCCTGCAGAAACACTGCTAACAGAATGAAAATCAAGCTATTGACTGGGAGAACATTTTAGAAAACCATGTCTGTAACAATAGGAATCGGCGATCCAAGATGGCGGCCTAGAGGGAGACTGCACCCCCGGTCGCTCCAGAACCCAGGAGTTAAGAAGGGGAGGCATTGAGAGACTCGGACTGAAGTGGAGCCACGGGTGAGTCTGCCCACTGGGTAAAGCTCGGCCCGGGTGGCAGGCCCAGATAGAGGTGGCTTATCGGAGCCGGGCAGGGCAGCTAGAGTCATCCACAGGCAGTCCTGCGCACTCCGGCGGTGGGCCCCGCCCACACAGCCAGCTTCTCCAGGTTCTCGGAACGGAACTGGCCCGCTAGTGAGAGCCTGTCTGAACAGAGCACGCTCCGAGTCCCGGAGCCCCTGCAGTGCAGTGTACTCCTGCAAAGAACCAGCGGAGAGGCTCAATCTGCAGTCAGCCTCAGGGATAAGGACAGGGCAGCCGGAGACCTCTTCAGGCGGCTCTGCCCACTCCGGCTGCGGGCTCTCTTCACGGGGCGATCCAAGATGGCGGCCTAGAGGGAGACTGCACCCCCGGTCGCTCCAGAACCCAGGAGTTAAGAAGGGGAGGCATTGAGAGACTCGGACTGAAGTGGAGCCACGGGTGAGTCTGCCCACTGGGTAAAGCTCAACCCGGGTGGCAGGCCCAGATAGAGGTGGCTTAGCAGAGCCGGGCAGGGCAGCTTGAGTCTTCCCAAGGTAGTCTTCCACACTCCGGCAGTGGGCTCTTCCCACACGGCCAGCTGCACGGTGCAGGCCCACAGTGAGAGCATTTCTGCACAGAGCCAGTTCCAAAACGTGGAACCAGTAGGGGGCTAGGGGCAGTATTCTTCGAATGAGCTGCTTTATCAGATTCCTCCAAGACATCAGGCTACTGAAGGCTGGGAGGTGATACACTGGAAATCTACTGGGACACTATAAGCCAATAGTGGAAAACTGCAATATCTCAGGGTCCCACTGACAACTGACCATTATGAGAAAACAAGGGAAGAAAATGTCCCAAACAAACCTAGATACTACATCAATAAAACCCAATGACAGCACAGCAGAAGAAATGTCAGAAAGGGAGTTCAGAATGTACGTAATTAAAACGATCAGGGAAGCTAATGAGGAGATGAAAGAGCAAATGCAGGCATTGAAGGAGGAGATGAAAGAGCAAATGCAGGCATTAAATGATCGCACCAATCAACAGTTAAAAGACCAAATACGGGAAGCAAGAGATCATTTCAATAAAGAGTTAGAGATACTGAAAAAAAACCAAACTGAAATCCTTGAAATGAAGGAAACAATAAACCAAGTTAAAAACTCCATAGAAAGCATAACCAATAGGATAGAACACCTGGAAGACAGAACCTCAGACATTGAAGACAAAATATTTAACCTTGAAAACAAAGTGGAACAAACAGAGAAGATGGTAAGAAATCATGAACAGAATCTCCAAGAACTATGGGATATCATGAAAAGGCCAAATTTGAGAATTATTGGGATTGAGGAAGGCTTAGAGAAACAAACCAAAGGAATGAACAATCTATTCAATGAAATAATAACAGAAAATTTCCCAAATCTGAAGAACGAAATGGAAAACCAAGTACAAGAGGCTTATAGAACTCCAAACATACAAAATTACAACAGACCCACACCAAGGCACATTATTATGAAAATACCTAACATACAAAATAAAGACAGAATTTTAAAGGCCGCGAGAGAAAAGAATCAAATTACATTCAGAGGGAAACCAATAAGAATATCAGCAGATTTTTCAATCCAGACCCTAAAAGCCAGAAGGGCCTGGAACAACATATACCAAGCCCTGAAAGAAAATGGATGCCAACCAAGAATCTTATACCCAGCAAAACTTACCTTCAAATTTGACGATGAAATAAGATCCTTCCATGATAAACAAAAGCTAAAGGAATTTACAAAAAGAAAGCCAGCATTACAGAACATTCTCAGCAAAATATTCCATGAGGAAGAGATGAAAAACAACGATGCAAATCAGCAACAGGAGGCGCTAGCCTAAAGGAATAGCCAAATAAAGGAGAAACCAAATCATGTCAAAAACAAATATGAGTCAATTGACTGGGAATACAAATCATATCACAATAATAACCCTGAATGTTAATGGCCTGAATTCATCAATCAAAAGACACAGACTGGCAGATTGGATTAAAAAGAAAAATCCAACAATATGCTGCCTGCAAGAGACACATCTCATAGAAAGAGACACCCATAGACTAAAGGTGAAAGGATGGGGAAAAACATACCATGCACACGGACACAGCAAAAAAGCTGGAGTATCCATCCTCATCTCAGATAATGTGGACTTTAAACCAAAACTAGTCAGAAGGGATAAAGAAGGACATTACATGCTGCTTAAGGGAAGCATAAATCAGCAAGACATAACAATCATAAATATCTATGCCCCGAACATTGGCTCATCCACGTACGTCAAACAAATCCTTCTCAATTCCAGAAATCAAATAGACCACAACACAATCATACTAGGCGATTTTAACACACCTCTCTCACCACTGGATAGATCGTCCAAACAAAAATTGAATAAAGAAACTATAGATCTCAACAACACAATCAGCAATTTAGACTTAACGGACATATATAGAATATACCATCCAACAAAGAATGAATACACTTTCTTCTCAGCAGCACATGGATCCTTCTCTAAAATAGACCATATTTTATGCCACAAAGCTACTGTTAGTAAATACAAGAAGATAGAGATACTACCTTGTACTCTATCAGATCATAATGGATTGAAATTAGAAATAAATGACAGAATAAAAAACAGAAACTTCTCCAATACCTGGAGACTAAATAATACACTATTATATGATGAATGGATAACAGAAGACATCAGGAGGGAAATAAAAAAATTCTTAGAAGTAAACGAGAACAAAGACACATCATATCAAAATCTCTGGGACACTATGAAAGCAGTACTTAGTGGAAGATTTATTTCATGGGGTGCATTCAAAAAAAGAAGTAGAAATCAACAAATAAACGAGTTAACACTACAGCTCAAAGCACTAGAAAAAGAAGAGCAGACCAATACCAAAAGTAGTAGAAGACAGGAAATAGTTAAAATCAGAGCCGAAATCAACGAAATCGAAACAAAAGAAACAATCAGAAAAATTAATAAAATAAATAGTTGGTTCTTTGAAAAAATAAATAAAATTGATAAACCCTTAGCCACACTAACAAAGAGAAAGAGGGAGAAAACTCAAATTACTAAAATTCGGAATGAACAAGGAAACATCACAACAGACACGAGTGAAATACAAAACATAATTAGAAGCTATTTCGAAAATCTATACTCCAACAAAACAGAAAACCTTGAAGACATCAACAAATTTCTAGAGACATATGAACTACCTAAACTGAACGAGGAGGACATACACAACTTAAATAAACCAATTTCAAGCAATGAAATAGAAGAGGTCATCAAAAGCCTACCAACAAAGAAAAGTCCAGGACCAGATGGGTTCTCAGCCGAGTTCTATAAAACCTTTAAAGAAGAGCTCATTCCAATACTCCTCAAACTATTCCATGAAATAGAAGAGGAGGGAACCCTACCAAACTCGTTCTATGAAGCCAATATCACCCTGATACCTAAACCAGACAGAGACACATCAAGGAAAGAAAATTTCAGACCAATATCCTTAATGAACATCGATGCAAAAATTCTCAACAAAATTTTAGCAAATCGCATACAAATATATATTAAAAAGATAGTGCACCACGATCAAGTGGGTTTTATCCCAGGGATGCAAGGTTGGTTCAACATTCGGAAATCAATAAATGTCATTCACCATATCAACAGACTTAAAGTTAAGAATCACATGATTATTTCAATAGATGCAGAAAAAGCATTTGATAAAATACAGCATCCCTTCATGCTCAAAACACTAGAAAAAATTGGGGTAATGGGAACATTCCTAAACATTATGAAGGCCATCTACGCTAAGCCCATGGCTAATATCATTCTAAATGGTGAAAAACTGAAAGCGTTCCCCCTAAAAACTGGAACAAGGCAGGGATGCCCTCTTTCACCGCTTCTATTCAACATCGTCCTTGAGACTCTAGCCAGAGCAATCAGACAAACCAAAGAAATTAAAGGGATACGAATAGGAAAAGAAGAACTCAAACTATCCCTGTTCGCTGATGACATGATTATATATTTAGAGGAACCTGGAAATTCCACCAGAAAACTTTTAGAACTCATAAGTGAATTCAGTAAAGTAGCAGGTTACAAGATCAATGCTCATAAATCCAATGCATTTTTATACATAAGTGATGAATCTTCAGAAAGAGAAATTAGGAAAACTACTCCATTCACAATAGCATCGAAAAAAATAAAATACTTGGGAATCAATCTCACAAAAGAGGTGAAAGACCTCTACAATGAGAACTACAGAACACTAAAGAAAGAAATTCAAGAAAACCTTAGAAGATGGAAAGATCTCCCATGTTCCTGGATAGGCAGAATTAATATCGTCAAAATGGCTATACTACCTAAAGTTCTATACAGATTCAATGCAATTCCAATTAAAATCCCAATGATGTACCTCGCAGAAATAGAGCAAGCAATTATGAAATTCATCTGGAAGAATAAAAAACCTAGAATAGCTAAAGCAATCCTCAGTAGCAAGAGCGAAGCAGGGGGTATTGCAATACCAGATCTTCAACTCTACTACAAAGCAATAGTAACAAAAACGGCATGGTATTGGTACCAAAATAGACAGGTAGATCAATGGTACAGAATAGAGGACATGGACACAAACCCAAATAAATACAATTTTCTCATACTAGACAAAGGTTCCAACAATATGCAATGGAGAAAACATAGCCTCTTCAACAAATGGTGCTGGGAAAACTGGAAAACTATATGCAATAGAATGAAACTAAACCCCTATCTCTCACCCTACACAAAACTCAACTCAAAATGGATCAAGGACCTCGGAATCAGACCAGAGACCCTGCATCTTATAGAAGAAAAAGTAGGTCCAAATCTTCAACTTGTTGGCTCAGGATCAGATTTCCTTAACAGGACTCCCATAGCACAAGAAATAAAAGCAAGAATAAACAACTGGGATAGATTCAAACTAAAAAGCTTTCTCTCAGCAAAGGAAACTATCAGAAATGTGAAGAGAGAGCCTACAGAGTGGGAGAATATCTTTGCCAACCATACCTCAGATAGAGCGCTAATTTCCAGAATCTATAAAGAACTCAAAAAACTCTACACGAAGAATACAAATAATCCAATCAACAAATGGGCTAAGGAAATGAACAGACACTTCACAGAAGAAGATGTACAAGTAATCACCAGATATATGAAAAAATGTTCAACATCCCTAGTAATAAGGGAAATGCAAATCAAAACCACCCTAAGATTTCATCTCACCCCAATTAGAATGGCGATTATCAAGAATACAAGGAACAATAGGTGTTGGCGAGGATGTGGTGAAAAAGGAACACTCATACATTGCTGGTGGGGTTGCAAATTAGTGCAACCACTCTGGAAAGCAGTGTGGAGATTCCTCAGAAAGCTTGGAATGGAAACACCATTTGACCCAGCTATCCCACTCCTTGGCCTATACCCAAAGGACTTAAAATCAGCATACTACAGAGATACAGCCACATCAATGTTCATTGCTGCTCAATTCACCATAGCCAGATTGTGGAACCAACCTAGATGCCCTTCAGTTGATGAATGGATAAAGAAACTGTGGCATATTTATACAATGGAATATTACTCCGCAATGAAGAATGATAAAATTATGGCATTTGTAGGCAAATGGTCGAAATTGGAGAATATCATGCTAAGTGAGATAAGCCAATCTCAAAAAACTAAAGGACAAATGATCTCGCTGATAAGCGGATGAGGACATATAATGGGGGGTGGGAGGGGCTAGCATTAGGTTTAGGGTTAGGTTTAGAGTTAGGCTAAGGAGAGCAGTAAGAATGAAGGAAAGAAGGACTGTGTAGAGGGAAAAGAGGGGTGGGAGGGGTGGGAGGGGTGGGAGGGGTGGGGGGAGGGGAAAAATATAATAAACATCATTACCCTATGTAAACGTAAAAAAAATAAATAAATAAAAAAAAATAAAAAAAAATAAAAAAAAGAAGTACTTAGAGAGAAATGTATAGTTTGAAACATATATTAAATGTAGATATAAAAAAGAAAAAAAAAAAAATGGAGTCATTTTAGTCAATGACTCCATTGACTAACAACAACAACAACAAACAAAGCTGGGAGTTTATGAAGGAGGACTTTTCATGCACACGTGCCTATGACAAGAACTATCACAGAAGTCAGCTAGAACCACCGCCTTACACAAAGGCCATCACAACTTACACAGAAATTGCAAGGATATCTGTCTGTCCAACCCTGGATGGGAGCCACTGTTGTTCCTGCTCCTTGTAACCAATGACTATTATTTCAAAGCAACTTATCTACTCCTCATTTTGTCTTTAAAAACTTCTCTTTGCCTCAGCCTCCTGCAATATGTAATAGTTTACTATGGCACATGTATTCCAATTACAATGTTATTCCCAAATACATTCTCAAATCTTTGGAGAAAAAAAAAAAAAATAAAAATAAATATAAAATTAATTTAAAAAAAAAAAAAAAAAAAAAAAAAAAAAAAAAAAACAATAGGAATCATATCTAGAATATATATAAAAAATTCCCAAAACTCAACATTACGGAAGATAAAACAAATCCTACCAGGAAATAGTCAAAAGATGTGAAGAGTTATTTCAGTAAAATATATACATAGATGACTAATAAGTACATAAGTTTTTTAATATTACTAGTTATCAAGAAAATTAAAATTGATAATAATTTGATATCATTTCTTATCTATTAAACATCTACTTTTATAAAAGTAAAAATACTAAATGTTGTATAACATGCAGAGAAGTTAGGTTTCATTCATTGCTACTAAGATGCAAGAAAAATAGTAGAGCTACCCTAGCTAGGATTTTTGGAATTTCTTGAAAGCCTAAAGATAACTTTAGACATTTTACAACATTGCCCTCCTAAACTTTTATCTCAGAGACATGGGAACCTGGCTACACAAACACCTGTTATGTAACTGTTCATAGCAGTTCTCTTTTCAATAGACAAAAAAGTACAAACAAACAAAATGTCCTTCAATAGGTAAAAGGAACTGTGGTATATCTATATCATAAAATATGCTCATCAATAAAAAAGGAATGGGCTATTGATACATACAACAACTTGAACAGATCCTAGGGATATTGTGCTCAGTGGAAAAAAAAAGAACAGTCTTAAAAGTCATCATAGAGTATTATTCCATTATATCATATTTCTGAAATGACAAAATTATGGAGATAAAAATACATTAGGAATATACAATACAAGGAGTGAACCCTAAAGTAGATCATAATAATACATGGATACTACCTCATCAGTTGTAATAAATGAACCACACTTAGATGTTAGTGATAGAGGAAAAGATGGTGGAGGTGGGGTGAGGGGAATTAGGGGAGCTCTATATTTTTCTGCAAAAAAATAAAATATATTAGTTAAAATATTATAATAACATTTACTATAAAAAAAACTCTGAAAAAGCAGAGGTATTCAAATGCATGGATCGGGACTAGCTGCACTCTCATTAGTTAATAATATTGATTTTAATAGGATATGTTCAGATCTTGCCAAAGCAATACTAATAGTGTTTTAATAAAGAGTCGTTTGGGAGGAAATGAATGAAAGGAGACTCAATAATAATGGAAATGCATTGAGAAGAAAGAAAACATATAGAAGTAAAGAAAGTTTTATATTCGAAAAAGTTTAAGGGATGATTTATTCTTTGCATTTTAATTCCAAAGACAAAGTTTAGAAGGGAACACAGGGGAAAGGTATAGTTGAGATATTATAATAGGATTACAGTAGAACAATTTCCTTTCAAAGAATTACCTCCTTCAGTTTGTGTTTTCATACCATTTATTATTTTTCCTGATTTTAGAAGTCATTTTGAGTGTAGTTTTAAATTTGGAAAATATGGAAATAATTCCATCAAAATAAAATCAGTCAACATTAAAAAAAATACATTAGGACTTGTCAATGATTAGGAAAAGGGGTAGGTTTTAATATTTAAAAACCAATACTTGGAGGGCAATGTTTGTGGTTATGGGTTACTTCTACATGTAGGTTGTGAAGTTTGTTATATAAGTCAATACATAATAAAGTGACATGGTACTATACACATACATTATACCCATATTAAATTTCTAGTTTTGATACTATAATTATGTAAAATTGCAACAATTTGGGGAAACTGGATGAAGAGTACAGGTCCTTTTATATATTATATTTTCATCTTCCTTTAATATATCATTGTTTATAAAGTAACAGTTGAAAAGCAAACAAAAAAATTGAAAAAGACAGAAAAAGTAAATGAACCTGCCAAGTTTCCCACAGTTAGAAATGTGAGCTCAGCCTCTTTCAGAGGTTTTCTCTACCTGACAAATTAAATAAGAATTATTGCATTTGAGAACTTTAAAAGGATCATTTCCCTAGAATTTGTTAGGATGTTCTAATTATAGAGCCTGATTTTATATTCTACATAAAATACTACTATTATTGAAAAAGTATCTCTTCATCTTTAATTATGGCAATCACAAATGGATATTTACCATATTCCAATCACATTTAAACAAATTTAATAAAATATTTAAGGTGAATATTCATGCTAAATTTACATGATCGACAAACTAATAACAGAACAACACATATACGAACAAATTCACTCAAGAATTAAAAGTCATAATACACTCAAGACAACACAGATGTTGCACTAAAATGCAGCAGCCATCTTCAAAAGTGGAAGAACTCCTAAAATCTGTGAATGTGCATGCAAATAGGGACTTGGCAGCCTTGCCAGGCGTCCTGGGACAGCTGGTCTTAGTACAATGCAAAATAAAATCTTCATTTAAATTTAACTACGTGCTTTTTTTTTTTTTTTAGGAAATGAATGTCAAATGTCTGTCATGCTAATAATTCCCTTAGTAGATTAATAGTAACACTTTGTTTTAACTAACATGGAAATCCGTGGGATTTTCTGTCAGTATGAAGCAGCTATTTGCATTTTTGTATCTGGTCTCAGTCCTTTCGAGAAACATTCTTCCAGCATTTCTCAGGAGTGACCTATCATAAAAACTTGACGTGTGATGGACTTTTATATTATATTTTGGCAGCTTAGATACTCCAAAGGTCATACAAGGGGAATCTTGTTTTCACAGAGGACTTGATGGGTTACCCTGTGTAAGTCAGTTTCTTCCTTCATTTCACATTCCCTGCTACTTTTCATCTTATAAATACCGACCAAGGAAACACAATGAGTGTCAAAAATAATGATAATAACAATGTCACAATGATATTCTCCACCCCCACCAGAATTGGACTAAACCCTTCATACATATAAATTTAATGTTCACAATGTATTTATGAAATGATAATTATAAAGATTTACAAAATTTATCTGAGGAAACTCAGGGACAGAAATATTGACTTTTGTGATATTTGTATGAATATATATATATATATATTTTAAATAGCATTGGCCAAATGGTGAGGAACTACACATTCATACTTTGTTTCTTCAAGATTTTTATCAATAAATCTGAAATGTTTGGCTCAGTTCTGAATTTGAAGTGTCATTTCCATGGCATAGATTTATCTCAGAGAAATCTCAGTAGAATCAGAAATGTGTTCACAACCCCAATATAGTTCCTCCCACTACTATTTTATGAATGGGTAAAATGAAAAACACATATCATCCATAAAATGTGAGTACAAATGACAGAAGGGACATTACAGCAAATATAATTAAGCAGTTTTACTTTCTTTTTTTAAATTAGTTAGTTGGTTTTTTTATTTTTACAGACTGCATTTTGATTCATTGTACACAAATGGGGTACATCTTTTCAATTCTATGATTGTGCATGATGTAGATTCACACCATTCGTGTAATCATAATGTGCATAGTAATGATGCACATAATAATACATACATAGTAATGATGTCTGTCCCATTTCACCATTTTTCATACTCCCACCCCCTCCCTCTCATTTCCCTCTACATAATCTAAAGTTCCTCCATTCTTTTCTCACCTCCCACGTCCCCACACCCATTACATATCATCATCCATTTATCAGCAAAAACATTTGGCCTTTGATTTTTAGGGATTGGCTTATTTCAATCCCAATTCCATCCATTTATCCCATAATATTATTCTTCTTTAGGGCTGAATAATATTCCATTGTGTATCTATGCCACAGTTTCCTTATCCATTCATCTGTTGAAGGGCATCTAGTTTGGTTCCACAATCTAACTATGGTAAATTGAGCTGCTGTCAACATTGATGTGGCTGCGTTACTGTACTATGCTAATTTTAAGTCCTTTGGGTATTAACCAAGGAGTGGGATAACTGGATCAAAATCTCTTCCCATATCTGCTGGTTGCATATGGAGGATTCTATAAACTGAAAGCAAGATAAGGACACAGGATGAGAGGAACTAATTCTATTGTTTACTAATTCTGTTTACTCCTAGTTGTATCACATTGATTCCTTCCGTTTTCTTATATTTTATAATGGGCTTTTCTTTAAAGATTTTATAGGAGTTGAAAATGTCTTTTTTGGGGAATTTGTATGTTTTACCCCAAATCCTTGGAGTACTTCCCACACTGGTCTCTTAAAATCAAATTATCTTCTTAGGTTTTTGAATATTTGGATTGCAACCTGCCATAAAGTCTTTCTGTAATTTTGAAGTTTTAACAGAGGATGTTTTATACCCATTAATTTCCCAGTGGGCAGGTTTATGTCATCAAGTTTAACCACCATCTCATGTTGTGGTTTCATTAATAGTTTTGACACATGTGTCTCCGTGTGTTATGTGTGGCTCTCCAATATAGTTTTCTAGCCTACCTGGGCCCCACGTCATGGTCACACCTCTTGTTCATGTTAATATTCCTCAACATTAGAACTACTTACTGCTGTGCATCTTAGATTTCTGCTATTTAACTCATTTTTTCATAAGCTCACTTAATGTCTAAAAGAAAAGATTTGTACTATATATAATATTATCTAATGTTCTATGTAAAGGTATCAAATAATATGGCATATAAATAAATAATTCTGTATACATAATAATATAATGTGCATTCCTATTTATGTTTATATTGAACTACTTTTTGCCATTTAGAATATTAGTTCATTGTTGTACCACAGCACATTTTATGTAATAAATAATATACTCATTATCCATTCATCAACTATTTATTCTTAGTAGGCCTATGATTGACTGGGGCATTTGGGTGATTTTTCTTTCTTAAATATACACAACTTATACATGATAACTTCAATACAATTTATATGAATAATTAAAACTATTTTGCATAGAAACAAAGAATTAACTATAGTAGAAATTATATATGGTCCAGTACATATGAGATATAAACATCTTCTCTATTCAGATTATTTCCTCTTACTGTTAGTGTCCTTTGAGTATTGTCTTAGTTTATAGTACTCTCATTCTAAGAACTAGAGTATAAACTTATTTTCAATGACAATTCCAGAATATTAAACATATTTATAATTTGTTTCTAAGACTTATTTATTCTTTATTTTCCAACTCCCAATAGAAATACATCTACTTTCAGAACTGAATCTATCATGGAGTCTAATTTGTGCTCACTTTATCAAATTTTTGTTTAGCAAAAATGACTAAAAATCTGACTTTATGAAGAGGTCCATAATTTCAGATAATTATATCCCTTATCTTCTGACTTTACATAAATAACTATGCTATATAAGAGAGATTGCTTTAATTATGTAATTACTAATTTATTAAGTAATGACTTTCAAATACATATATTCAACTTCAGCATGATAAAATATAATTAAATACAATTATCAATCAAAAGTGTAAAGACGTAAAAATGTCTACGACTGCAACCTAATGTTAAGCTTGCTTTTTTCTTTGAGAAAAAAAAAAGATTAATTTATAAATAGTATTTCAGCATTCTAATTTAGAGTATTTAGCATATTTTACATTCTTTGTTGGTAATATTTTTCCCAGATACAAAATACACTCAACATTTATCAGGAAAAATTCAGGTTTATATTAATGTTTATAAAGAAATCTGCAATCTATCTCAGTGATGAAATAACAAGATCACATTTATTAGAATAATACTGGTAGTGATTTTGGAAATAATTTTGTTGATGAGATACTGGTTCATTTTAAGTGTGATATTAAACCAATTAACATCATTAGGGATGGCTTTCCAGATTCCCTAGAGCTGTGTGGTGTGCTCTTTGGCAGTTTCTTAAGAGGAGAGACATCTATGCTGACCAATTATCTTCAAAGGAAATACAGAGCACTAATGTATTCAGACTTATCCAATTAGATTAAAAGAACAAAGGAATTGTATTAGTGTTACTTTGTCCGGAAAATTCAAGTGAATTAATTCTACAGCAAAATAAATTTTTAAATGGTGTAAATTGATATATACATATAGTGCACAATAAAAAACACATTATTAAAGGGAATGAATAAATGATACTTCTCGTGAAATGTGTCAATACTAAAATTTAGAAAATCATATTGAAAAGAGTTGGAAATTATATGATCTATGCAGAGATTCTGAATTTTCCCCTGTATTTTAATAATAAGCAGAAACAAAATGTAAGATTACTTACTAATAATCATATTTAGCTTCTTTTATCATTTATCATTTCAATTCCTGGCTCCTTTCCTACCTCTTTCTCATGCATGGATAAATACACAAAGGGCTCACAAATTTACTAAATATTCTTTCAAGTCTGGGGGGAGTACATAAAATGTAATCAAAACTTAAGAGCCAGAATTATTTCCCCATTAAAATTATTTGTATTTCAAATTCCACTTCCAGGCATTCTGGATTAACGTTGATCAATTTCTCTTAAATGATTTGTCCCAAGGGTCAGGGAGAATTTAACAATTTTCAGATAATGAACAGTAAGCACTTGCAGAGTTCTTATCTGAGAGGGAAAATAAATGATGTGATCATTATGATTTCCCCAGATTTCTACCCAACAGGAGTTTCCAAACTATAAAGCAGTGACAGGGAAATTTGCCAGGCATGGTATCTGGTGTCTTTGAGCTCAAGTCTATGACTGGATGAGAATAAACTACATGTTATGATTTGGATGTGAAGTATCCCCAAAAGCTCACTTGTGAGACAGTGTAAGAAGGTTCAGAGGAGAAATGATTGGGTTGTGAGAGTCTTAATCCAATAAGTGATATGATCCCCTGATAGGGATTAACTGAGTGGTAACTGAAGAGATAGGGTGTGGTTGGAGGAAGTGGGAATTGGGGCGTGGCTTTGGGTGTATATTTGTATCTGTCAAGTGGAGTCTCTCTCTGCTTTCTGATCAACATATCAGCTGTTTCCCTCTACCACAGTCTTCTGCCATGGATGTTCTGCCTCACTTCCAGCCCCAAGAAATAGAGCTGGCTGTCTATAGATTGAGACCTCTGAAACTGTGAGCCCTCAAGTAAACATTTTCTCCTCTACAATTGTGCTGGTGGGGTCAACAGTGAAAAAACTGACTAAAACACTATGTGAAGTCAAGTAAAAAAACTAGAGAAAACATAATGCATAGCAATCTCTCCAACTTACATAGAGCCAGGAAAAGTAGGCATTCTCACCAATCAGAATAGAGAAGTAGATTATACATAAATCATTAAGTGGATTGATTAAAACCATTCCAAAGTTTCCCTTGAGTCCTTGTCCCTCCTAAATATTCCTACTGAAGACAGAGTGACCAGAAAGTACTATGGATTGAAATTTCACAATTGGTTTGGGAATAATACACCACAGAACCAAATACCAGGGACTCTTATCCCGGTCAGGCTACCTGGATTTTATTTCTGTCACTCAGGACATTTTTCTGATATGTAGTTGATTTACAATAATGTGTGATTCTTTCAAGACTTGGTTAGAATGGCATAATTAGTAAAGCATACTTTAACCTCACCGTATGTGCTATGCTTTTGGAATAATCTACCAATAGCCTGTTTATAACAAGTTTTTTCAATGTAGTTAAAACATCTCTCTCCCACACACACTTTTTATATATTATCTGTCTACCATCTATGTAGATATGTATGTGTAAAGGTACACACATGTATATAATATGTACCTAGTAACTCTGTTTCTCTTTTTGAGGCTTCACTAATACACTCTTTCACCAAGTAGATGAAGAGGGAGAGCATGGGCCAAATCCAGTCATGTGCAGAAATTCACACTTGTGTTTGGTAGAGAAAGTAAAGTAATATTAGAATGATGACTTTAGGAGAAAGTTTTCAAGAGGAACTGAAAAGGAAGTGTATTCAGCTGTTGTTGGATAAAATATTCTGTAGACATTGGTTAAGCCCATTTGATCAATAGCATGGGTTAAATCTGATGTGTAGTTGTTGATTTTCTGTCTGGATGACCTATGTATTACTGAGAGTGGTGCATTAAAGTCCCCTATTATTATTGTGTTAAGTTCCAATATTCCCTTTATGTTGAGTAATGCTTGCTTTATAAATTGGGTACACTGATATTTGGTGCATAAATATTTATAATCATTATATTTTCCTGTTGGGTTGTTTCCCTTACCAGTATGTAATGACCTTCTTTCTCTCTTCAGAATAATTTTGGTTTGAAATCTGCTTTGTCTGATATGAGAATATCTACTTCTTGCTCTCAGATTCTATTTGCATGGAATATTATTTTCCATCCTTTTAGTCTGTGAATGTTTTTGTCTCTGACATGTATATCTTAGAGACAACATGTAATTGGCTCTAATTTTTTAATCTAATGTGCCAGTATGCCTTTAAATTGGAAGATTAAAACTATTCACATTCAATTCTATTGTAGAGAAATATGTGATACTTTGTTTTACATTGTTTTATTTCTAATGTTTGAATCATTTCTAATTCTCATCTGCTTATTTATTTTCCCATTGTGATTTATTTTTCCCATGCTCTCTTTGTTATTTGTATCTCCCTCTTCTGTGAATAGGCTTCCTTCAAGTACTTTGTATAATGTTGGTTTGGTGGTCATGACTTCTTTATGTAGAAGAATGAAACTAGATCCTTATCTCTCACACTGTTAAAAGTCAACCCCAAAAGTATTAGAAATCCAGATATAAGACCATAAACTTGCAACTATTAGAAGAAAACATAAGGAAACACTTTAGCGTACAGAAACAGGCAACAACTTCCTGAGTATGACTCTAGTAGTTAAAGAAATGATAGCAAGAGTAGAAAAATGGAATTGCATCAAATTAAAAAGTCTCTGCACAGCAAAGAAAACAATATGAAGAGATAATCTATACAATGGGAGAAAATCTTGGCCAGCTAGTCTTCTGACAGAGGATTAATATCCAGAGTATTCTAAAATGAGAAAGTACACATGATCAATGGTTATATGGAAAATGTTCAGCATCTTTAGCCACCAGGGAAATGTAACTCTTGTGTGTCACATATTAGTTTATGTTGTTCTGCGCTTTTTTAAGTTACAATTTTATCACATGTTAAATGATTTCTTGCAAAATTAAAAAAAAAAAAAAAAAACTACAATGATAGCCCATCTTACTCTAATCAGAATGGAAATCATCAATAATACAATAACAATAAAATACTGGTGAGAAGGTGGGGAAAAATTCTTATATGCTGTTGGTGAGAATGTAAATTAGTATGGCTACTATGGAAATAAGTACAGCACTTCCTCAACAAACTAAAATAGAAATATCATATGATCCAGCTATAAATTTCCTTGGTATTTACCCAAAAGAATTGAAGTCAGCGTACTTTAGAGATGCATGCTCACCCATGTTTATCATAACAAAATTCAAAATGGATAGACCATGCAATCAGTCAAGGAGTTTATAAACAGATAAATGGATAGAGAAAATATGCGCTCAGTTTTTTGTTACTGTGACTAAAATACCTGAGAAGAACAACTTAGAGGAGGAAAAGTTTATTTGGGAGGGAGTCACCATTTTAGAGGTTCAGTCCAATCACCAGCCAACTCCATTGCTCTGGGCCATGGGAAAAGAGAACATCGTGGCAGAAGGGCATCCCAGGAAAAGCTGCTCACTTAGTGGCAGTCAGGAAACAGAGAGACACACACACAGAAAGACAGAGACAGAGACAGAGATACAGAAAGAAAAAGTCACCAGGGGGAAAAAAGAAAACTGACAAACATTCCCCCAGTTACCTACTCCCTCCAGTCTGGCCCCAACGGCTATGTTACCATTCACTTATTCCATTCAAATCAGGATGGACTGATTACCTTATGGTTTTCATAACCTGATCGTTTCACCTTTTGCATTAATAGGACATTTGAAGGGACACTTCATATCCAAACTATAAGATGTGGTGTATATACACAAGTAGAGTTTCATTCAGCCATAAAAAGAATGAAATGATGTCATTTGCAGAAAAATGGGTAGAGCTAAAAAGCATCATATTAAACAAAGTGAACCAGATCACAAAGAGAAATATCATGTTTTCTCTTGTATGTGGATATTAGGGATTGGGGAGGACTTCATGAAAGTAGACAGGAGACCAATAGAATTAAAAAAAAGGGAGTAGGGTGAGGGTAAAAGGAAGGGTAAGAGGAGGTATTGAGGAGTGAATTGATCAAATTATAGTACAGACATGTACCAACACGCCCCAACAAAAACTACTCCCCACTATTCTGATAATTAATAGGCATCTTTTTTTTTTTTTTGGAGTGATGATATTTTGAATAAACAGTGAAGTGTACTGAAGTTCTCCAAAAATCAAAATATTGTAGAATAGGAAAAATAAAATGAAAAATGAACTGAATATATAAGAAGTAGTAATCAGAACGTGGAGTGTTTCAAATAAAGATTTTGGTGGTAGAGTGAATTCTCACTTTACAATTTCTGAATGTGACTGTGTAAATGAGTAACTGAGATTTTTTTAAAATTTAATGGAAATTAGGTGAAGAAAGGTCAGAGTGTTAGATATTTTTTAGGAATGAATTCTCTAGGAAATGGAGATTTATTAGAAAGCTGAAGAGAAAGGCTATTTGGACTTGGAATTTGAAGTAGACTTCAAATTTCCAAAAATGGAGGCCAGTTTGGAAACTGGGAAGTTGAAGACTGGTTCCAAAAATGTAGCAGCTCTAGTTAAAAAGTGAATTCCAAATATAAAGACATCAAAGTTTGTTAATGTCAAAACCTTTTCTGGGAGTATGAGTGATAAGTTTGGCTATCATTGACAAGTTCTGCTTCCTCAAATGTTGAAGTTTGAACATTAGAGAAGCACACCAAAGCAAGCATATAAAGGCAAGTTTTATTCAAAAGGAGTAACATAGACTTCTCCCGGGAGGAAGAAGGGGGCCGTAGCTGGTATTCTAGTATCCCAAGAAGTGAGAGCGCCCTGCCCCTTTTATGCATTTTAAACTTTCTTTGTTCTCCTGCTCTTTCCCCCCTTATCTCTCTCTTTCCTGCATATGTGACTAGGCCCAGGAGATGCCAAAAGTTGAGAAGCAGATGGGCAGGGGGAAGGACAAAATGGAGTGATCAAGACAGGGAACAGTCCAGGAGGCATTAATTAACAATTTCCTGTCTGCAACCTTTGGGGAAGGGCAGTATAGGCAGGTAATCTTTGCAATCAAAGGACATTGGAGACAGTACCATTTCAATCTCCCAGGGTCGGTCTCCAATTTCCGGGTTCTAAATCAGCCTCCATTTTCTCCATCCAACCTGATCTTCTATCTACACTAACTGCCTGTTTTTTATTCTGGCCTCATGAGTATATGGCTGCTCCCAGCTCTTACAAGGTATGACAATTTTTTTGGAATAGTCTAATAAGCAAATCACAGGATATAATTCTGTATTACTCAGCATGGGGAAAAATTCTTCTATAATTTTACTTCATGCATGGTCAACATTCATTAATCTGAAAAGAAAACAATGCAGGTGAGCATATTGTTCATATTTATTTTTGCTAAAAATTCTACACTTTTGCAATTACCTTCAGTGACAGGAGAAGTCTGAAGCTATCTATATTGACCCTACTTCAGGTTTTGAAATATCATTCATTGTATCATGCAGAAATGTGCATTTATTAGCTTCCAGAATACCAGATGGTTTTATTTGTCCTTTTTGTTTTCAGTATACTGAAGTCAGATAACAGTTTCATCACAGGAATTTAAAGTAAAAGTAAACAAGTAAAAAAAAAAAAAAAAGAGGAAATGGGTAGGTGATTATGGAAAAGTTAATGGGACCGATTGCCTGAATGGAGAATTTCTAAGCACAAAGATGATCTCACATTGTGTAAAGAATGAAGGTTAATGCAAATATCTAGTTTATACAATTGTGTGACTAATTTAGTCAGGTTATGCCATTTCATTTTCTAAGGTATCACTCAAGCCCTTCTCCACTGTGGGCATTATTTTGCTACCCATCAAAATCAGACAACATCCTAGTCACTAGGTAAGGTCAGCCAGCTTCCCACAGGGTTGGAAGATAGCTTTTCTTTGTCAATTTTCTTTAGAGCAGCAATGAATTAAATAAACATTTCAATAGCTTTACAAATCCAAAATCATCAGGAATGTTCTTTCAAGTATAATAGAAAAAGAAGTAGCATTTATACAGTGCTTTGCTTAAAGAAAAAAAAAAATCACATACATACCTAAGCAATTCTACTGCAAAAGAAACCAACTATTAAAAAAAACTGTTTAGAGAAGGGTGCATTTTCAAGAAATATCAGTTAGAATGATTTAGTCTTGGGAAAGGAATATTTTCCAAAAGTAATTACCTAAATGCTTTCAGCAATCCTCTGATTATAATAAAATTTTCCTTTAAAAAATTTCCTTCAAAATCATTTAAATATTAAAAGTGACTTGAAAATATTCTGAAGGTGTTTTCTAAATCATTATACATGCTGAAAACTTAATTGTTTTTTGCTATATTCTCTGTGGTCATAAAATATAGTCTCCATGGAAATGTATTTTTCACAGAACAAATGTCTTCATGGCAAACATTTACTTGTACAAAATGATTAGAAGCTAGTAGTTCCGACTAATTCAGAGGTAAACAATTTTTAGAGAATTGGAAAGTATAAGCAGGTTTTATACAACATTATCCTAAAAATAACCTTGATATCACAGACTACTCATAAATATCTAACCTATGATGTTTTAAATAAATAGTGTTAGTATCAATTACCATTTTCTACTAAGGGAGAAAATAATTCTATTAGAGATTTTTCCTTTTTTAAAAAATTAGGTTCAGAGTTAATGAAATTCAAGTAAACTCACCCTCTCTAAAAGTTTTAAAATAAATTGTTTTACAATATGAAAAACAGAAGCCACAGCAGTTCTGATGTGTTTAATAAGATATGTTTTAGAAAGAGACAGTTACTTTGAAATTAATTTCAGTGCCAGTAATAGAATGGGAGATGCTTTATGAAGGTGTATCAGTGTCAATGTGAATGTAATTTACTGTTCACAACTCATCACAGGAGCCCACAGATGGCATGAAGAAATAGGCTAACCCCCTACTAGTCTCACAAAGCTTACTGAGATAAGCAGGAAATGCATTAGTCTTCTCAATCAATTCCTTTAGTTAAAAACATACCATTTCCTATTTTCACTTTAAAGCAAGAAATTTTGTAGTTCATAGCCACCTTATTCATTCAATATAAATGAGATGAACTTGACTCCAGGAAATCTTTTTTAAATGGTGTTTTTAAAAGGGAAGACTTTTCAAATCTTTCCCATAAAATATGCGTATACTAAATATTAACAGAGGTTTGACAATAACTCTTCTTTTTAATCTGAAAAGTGTTTTATATCAGTATTAGAGAAGATAATCCTACACAGCCTTACATTCAAGTAGGTGTTTTTGAAATGTTCTTAGGTTATTGATCAGGAGCTAGAAATACAGTACACACACACACACACACACACACACAACACACACACACAAGTGTTTGCTCTAGTCACTAGAAAGCCTACCTATGCTCCATCTGTTAAAATGCTTTCCTATCCAAATATGAGCAGAATTCTGGGTGGTGGTTTTCAGCTAAAAAAAAAAAAAAAAGTTCAGGGTTTGGATTCTCCAGAATAAACTGCTCACTCTGTGTGCCAGGTTTTGAGAAGTTCTGAATCATTTGTGGTGACAGTCACTGGATTTGCCCTTTTCAGGTCTAGGGTTTGCTATCTTCTGTTAAATGTTATCAGAATTTTGATGGTCTTATTTTAATTGTCCAGGGATTGATGGGTGATTCTTTGATTTGTAAGTATTCCTTATATGAAGAGCTTAATACTGTGGGAAGTTTAGAATCATGTGTTGGAGTTGGTTTAAAATATATAACACCGTATTCTTTCCTATTCGAACATTCAATATTTGAAGTCTGTCAGATGAGTTTCTTCAGTACACTTAGTGGGATTTAGCATTTTTCTATCATAGGATATTACTCATAATTATTTTCATAAGTTGAAATATAAATAAACATCAATATGAACTCAAGGATTGAGTCATTTTAAACAATAGGAAAAAGTTGCTGTAATCATAGACTTGAGACATACAGTTAGTTTTATTTTTCTTTTCTTATTTTTAGGGCTCAGCTATCACTTTTGACAAGAAAAAACAAACTGAGCATACAATTTTAGGTGAGCAAATTTCTTAAGAGTCATGTTTGGATAACTGGGAATACAATAAAAGTAATACATTTAGTTATAATTTGTGATAGTGGTACCACAGCTTTCCATTTTTATTAGCTAAGTGCTTGGGGTCTGACTTCATATAGAACAAGTTTCAATTTTGGCTATACAAGTGGACTAGCCATGTGGTATTTGAGGATGTTACTTAATTTCTTCAAGATCAATTTATTTTTCTATAAAAAGATGATAAAACTGAAATACACATGAGCACTTAGAGATTGAAATTGCACATTACTAGTGAAGTTTTGATATAATAGAGGATTTTTTTTTAACCTTTTAAAGTTCATCTGGTGGTATCATCACCAACATCCTTACTGTACTGATTATGATTTGTTCATCATTTTCTTCACTATAAAATCAGATAAATTGACCAGATAACTTCAGTTTCTTCATATTTAATAATCATTTGATAGACATAAAATTGATTGCCTTTTGCATTATTGTAGGACCAAGCTACCCCTTTCTTTCCTTCTCTAAATATTTAATGTATTTGTAAGAATCCGACCTATAAGGAATTGATGTTCAGAACTGATGGAAATAATACTGCTAGACCTGATGCCCTTGGTAATGATCTCATTCATAAGAAACTTTGTATGGGCAAAGAATATGCAAAATGCATATTATATGTCATAAGATTATGATTTAATTGAAAAAACTTTCATTTTTTTAAAGGAAGGTGGGAAAAGGACATAATCTCAGTTCTGATGTAATGGTATCTGGAAAGGGGAAAAGGTCCACCATATTTGGAGGAAGATTAAAATTCTCTTTTGATAACTAAATGGGCTGAATGTGACCCATGGTGTAGAACACCTAATGTGAACTAATCATTTTGAGTCACTGTACAGAAAGTAATTACTTCCATCATTAGGGTTTATTAGATGTGTGGTATTAAGGAGCATTCTTAATCTCTCAAAGCTTTAGTATTTTTAGCTACATGGCAAGGGCAATCATATCTGAACTTTCCAGCTCAGTAGAATCAAATATAAACTGCAAAAATCAAACATGCAGAAGTACACAAAGTAGATATCTATGACTTACTCTAAATATAATTGGTATGACATGATTTCAAGAGTTTAAAATCTCAGGGTTTTTGCAGAAATACACACACACACACACACACATGCATGCACAAATATATGTGTGTACGTGTATATCCCAGCTATAAAAGTCAAGTCCTGTATTTGATTCAGCATCTTTGAATTTCTTTCTGTTCACAGGGAAATTTAATTTACCATCTCTTGTTATCTCCATCTTCCCAGAGATAAGACTACCAACAAGGGTAAAATGTCTGACTCTTGTATGTTAGTATTTGTTCAATCAGGCTTCTCCTGAAATGAATAGTGTTGAAGAGCCTTTAGCATTCACATCTTATTCTAGCCTGTTCTTTCATAACCCTGCATCCTAGCAATTCCTAACTATCTTCATTTTCCTTGCCTCAAATCCAAGGCTATTATAAATTATCTCATTCTCTCTTGCTTTTTCTCTAACTTTTGAGAGAGGATTTTGGCTGTTCTTTTGGTAACATGTGGTGAGCTCAGCATGCTGTGAAGCTTCCTGTAGTCTCTTACTTAATGCTTTATCCAATGATTGCCCGCCCACGGTTCTGGTGTGTGGCTTTATGCGTAAGGGTTTGCCCAAGGGATTCATTGCCTTGGTCCACCCCATTATAATATCCCTGTGGCTATCTTTGCTTTAGGCAGCTAAATTTTCTAGTGAAGAAGAATGAGTTCTCTCCAGATACCCACATAAAGAAGAAAGATATTACTAAGTTACTGTCTTAATCCCTACCTATCCTGCATGCAAACCAACTGTTTCTGTGAAAACACTCTCAAAAGTTTGTGTGCCTTTCCATGAACTTTATTCTTGCAGAATCAAACAAAAATTCTCTTTGTCTAAGTATTAGATTTTGCTTTGTCAACACCAGATTTGGAAGTTGAAATAATGAAGTTGAAAGTCAGATTTTGAAGTTGAGAGGTAAGTTAATAACAAAATTTTTTCTCTTTCAAAACCCCAGTTCTTTCTAAATCAACTTACTTTTTACTTTCAAAATTCTAGTCTGTTATGATTTAAACATTTGATTAGAAAATAAACTGATTGATCTGTTCTTTCTTGGTCCTTTTATCTCCTATTTCCTGAAGTGCAGGCAATGATGAATGTTACTGACTCTTATAATAAAAGAATAGCACAGGATAATACATTGCTCAACAAGGGCTGCTGTTCTAGCAACTAGGGCTGAAATAATAGAAATGTGCTGTCTCACTGTGTGGGAGGTTAACAGTTTGAGTTAAGTTATTGGCAAGACTGTTTCCTCCTGAGGGTTTAGAGAGAAACGATTTGCACTTCTCTTCCACCTTCTGGTTGCTTGTTGGTGATCTTTGGCACTTCTAGATGCACCACACAATCTATCTTCAGGTTCATATAACTTTATTCCTCTGTGTATGTCAATATCCAAACTTTCCTTACTGATAAGGACACAAGTCAGACTGCATTAGGGGGCTCATCCTACACCAGTATGACCCCACTTTAGCTAATTAAGACATTTAGAGATTTGAACCTCAACATATGAATTTGCAGCAGACATAAAAAGCAAAATCTTTCTTCATCAAGGAATCTGTAATCTGCCCTGCCCTGAATTCCCTTGGTAGTTTATCCACTACAGCTCTTACCACCACAAGTCATACAAATCTTTGCAGCTCACTTGTAGCCAAAATGCTGGTTCCTGCTCACCAAGGGCACACTTTAGTTGCATAAAAGGAAACTAGGCTTGTCCACATTTTCTGCACAGGCAATTAGGAAGAAAAGACATAATATGAATGTACATCATAAACAATTGATGATTCTTGCACTCACACTTTAGATAAGGACTGACTTTGGATTTGTTTGACTATTAAAAATATCCTTTTTATATCTTTAGTATTTATCATATAGTAGACACAAGCAACTTTTAGAAGTGCAACTTATGCCTACACAAATTATTATACTTCTTCCTCATGATGTAAGGATGTTTAAATAAACTGCAGTTTAAAAAGTAAAGATTTTATTCAGTCAGTTAAATGAGAAATTAACTTCTTTGAACAATGCATGGATATATTATTCATTCTTCTTTAACACATGATCTCCTTCTTAAAACATAATAGTCTTATACCTTGTCTGCATATTACAAAAAATATTAAGTGCATGTTTCAATCTACTTAATATGAAAGCATTTTTATATTGCAAAAGTTTTAGAACTATATAAATTGTATCTATGAAATAGAAGAAGTATGTGTTATACTTGCCCCTTTCCGCCAACTCTGGGAAAAGTTAATAAAGATCATAAGCCCAAAAAATGTCACATATTCATAATAATCACTATATCTTGTGTTTCTGGAGTAGACATTTTGAGGTCAAAACACATTTTAAAATATTTGCAATTTTCTTATTCTTTAATACATGTATGAGAACTTGAATTTGTACAGGATTCTAGGGGTCATGATATTTCTCCTAAGAGTTATTATAAAATTATTATTAATTTTTTTGTAATTGATATTTTGAAGGACTAAATATATTCCAACTTGATTTTTATCTTGTTGATAGTAACCTATTTTTACTTTCTTACAGATAAGAAATTTCTTTTGGAAAGTACAAGCAAAGTCAATTCGCAAGGAAAAACTTGTGTATTTTTGTTTTATTTTATGATATTTGTTGCAACTGTCAGGAAACAATGCTCTATAAATATTTTCATGTTTCTTCACATTCAGGGCTTACTGAGAAAAGATTACTGACAACCCATGTTAAAGAATGATTGAAGGGAAAATAAGCCTTGGAAGTTAAACATAGAGACCTTCTGAGAGATTTATAGACAATCTTCCCTGGAGCCATTTGTTTACATTCCAGAGGTTATAAACCTACGACCTTTTCCTCTCTCTAGAGAGTATTTATATTCCAAGGCAAACATCAATTTATTTCCAACTTTAGAGAGGTAGATACGCTGGGTACCTTAAGGAAGCTTCCCAGTTTCATAAGTTCAGGGTTCCCCGTCTCTGATAGGTACCTGCAATATATGCAGTTGCTCAGCTGTTCTCATCCCTTCTCCCCATGAGCATTTGGAACATGGGGAGCTGACACAAGATTTTTGTGCAAGTAGCTGGAAGTGACGAATCTGAGGGAACCTTAGTGCACACACATATAATCGTGTAAATAGAGTAACATCTTGAGCCCTTGTTTTCAGCCTTAATAGCAGTACTATCTAAAAGGAAGAAGAAAGAGAGAAGGAAGAAAGAAGTTAATTAGTTGTATTTAGGTGTCATTTATAGTAAAAAACTAACTCTGATTGATGTAAAATGAAAAGAATATAAATCTTTTAAAGGAATTATTGAGATTTACATGCAGCAATGAACCTTGGTAGGTCTCAAAAGACATGTAGTTAAAGTAAAACCTATCAGTACCATTTGTGTTAAATGTAGTTTGTGTTTCCATGTAGTATTATTTAAGAATATTTAAATAGTTTTTCAAGACTACAAAAACAACAAAATTAATAAAACAATAAGTAGAGAAATTAACTGATAGCTTATAAGATAAAAGAAATATCTCTCATAAGATTTGCTAAAATATTTAATGACTACACAAGTAGTTTATAAAATAGATGAAATTCATAATAGGGTTCTTATGGCATTCATAAGATTGCATGTTAGTATGTCTTAATACCTGTTAAAGATAAATGAAATAGTTGGAACAAACAAGAGTGCTATTTTTAAATGTAAATCAATAAAAGATTAAATCATAAGCTTTGATTATGGCACTATTGGGCTGACAGTTGTTATCTCTAAATTGGCCATCTGTTTGTGATGACCATTATGGCCCCTCATGGGCTCTGTCCAAGAAACAGCTAAAAGTGGTAGCTCCTCATTAGACTAATTAGTAAGCTATAGCTGCAACCAAGAATTCATACCCTGGCATCTTTTGGACAGGAGAAGTATATTTGTGTCAGCTCATAATTCTTTTGAGACCCTTACTCAAAATTTAAATATGATTCACATAAACCACCCTCAAGTGGAAAGACTAATACAGCAAAGAGAGATACTGACAAACATGTTACATTATCAAAGAAAAGGATTATCAAAAGGCATACTAAATGCATTAAAATGGTTATCATGAGGCAAAGGTTAACAGAATGTTATGCAATATATTTATCTTGTTTTAAAGAAGGAGGATATATGACTTAATTAATGATAATAAAATGATTATTAATAATAATCATATTGAAGTCTTTGACCAGGATTGTGTCCTTCCATTGCATCTGACTTGGTTTCCATTACATTAATTCTAACTTGTTCTGCACAGCTACTCTTGGTTCTACAGCTATGCTGATCTTTTAGGTTCAGAACTTCACCATACCTTCCAACTCCTTGGCCACTGCAGAAGCTTTTCTATGGCCTGGAACATTCTTCCTTTTGCTCTTTGTCCTAATTCTCTTTTAGGCATTCACTCATAGAATGTCACTTATCTTTATTTTATATTCATGATGTAACTGTAAGTTCCCTGGGATGCACTTAATAATTGTGATTATTTGATAAATATATTTCTGTTTTCCAGACTTCATAAGGGTAAGATGTTGCATGAGTTTGATCACCACTGTATTCCAATGATGAAATTGCCTAACAAAATGGAAAATGATTAAATAAAATAATACAATTGTCACAAGAGACCAAGAAATGTGAGAATAAAAAAGTGTGTCCACTGAATTTAGAGACATAGAAATACTGTGAGTTTTGAGTACTTAAAGTTACGTTGGACAGATAGAGTCCTGATTCTAGTGCATCTATAAGTTGGAACAAAGAACATGAGAACATTTCCTTCTGCATAATCTAATGAGAGGGAGGTGGGGTATGAAAAATGGTGGAATGAGATAGACATCATTACCCTATGTACATGTATGATTACACAAATGGTATGAATCTACTTGGTGCACAACCATAGAAATGAAATGATGTGTCCCATTTGTGTACAATGAATCAAAATGTAGTCTGTAAAAAAAAAAATTAAAAAGTAATAAAAAAAGAACATCAGAACAGAAAATATAGACAATTTTTTCAGAAGTTTGGTTTTGAAGGAAAGGACAAAAAGTGGAGTGGGAGTGACAGATTTGTTTAGTTATTTATCTTATTAGCTTTAAATCTGAGAAAATAGATACAAATTGTTGTTTACAAGAATGCAGTAAAGAGATGAATTGAATATATAGCAGCAGGAAGGATTAATTTAAAGCACAGAGCACCAGATGAGGTTAAATAGAAGGGAGTACAGAATACAACAACCAAAAAAGGTTGGGGATGGGTAGCAATTTGTGAGATGCACTTAATACCATTACAACAGGACCGAAAGAAGAAAAGATAAGGACACTGTATTGCATGCTAAAGTAGTTTATGCTACTTGACTTTGGTTTTCTATGAATTAAGAAACAGGAACAACTCATTTAAGAAAGCTGAAGAGTTAAAAAAAAAAAGAGTGAAGGTTCTCATGGGTACACATTATACAGAATTATTTATTTGTAAGTGATTACAATATTTAGAGTTTCATTATAGTTGAAGGTAATTACTTCAATAGGTAGAGAAGTACTCCCAGTGAAAAATTCACTCAAAAAGTTTTTAACATCTTGGAGACAGTCCTGGAGAAAGAAGAGAGAGTTTTTGTTATTTTAATATAACAAAAATAAACATGATAAAAATATTTAGCATATTGAAAAGACAGCTGTAGTAACAGACATTAATTTCAAGCGAAAAGATGATGGATGGGGAAGAGTAAACTGGTAAAAGCCACTTGTGCTAATTACTATTACTTTATAATTAATTTTGATACAATCTAAGGAAAATCCTTTCCTCTTCAAAATTTTTGTCCTTTCTAGGACAAAAAAAAAAAAAAAAAAAAAAAATAGTGTCATTCTATGTTCCACATGTATTCCTTAAAGAAATTATATGGGGAATATTCTTAATTTTAAAAGTATTTTGGAAAGATTTGTCATCATTGAACTTATTCATCCATGAATGCAATATGTCATTCCATTTGATCAAATCTACCTTTGTTCTCTCAAATAATGATTTTCAGTCTTCTCAGCAATATTTATACATTTCCTGTTATTTTATTTGTATATTCCTGTGATTTTAGTTGCTAGGATAAATAATAATTTTTATAAATTATATTTCTGAGTTTTTTTCTGATCTATGTAAATTTCATTGATTTGTATGTATTGATTTTCTGTGTAATTCCAGCAATTTTAATATTTTCATGTTTATGTGAAACAACTAATAGCACTCTTGAATAATGGCAATTTTATTTCTTTGTTCCTAATCCTTATATTCAACTTTGTATTTTAATAATACTGGTGAAGACCAGCCTTACAATATGAATAGAGATAATGTTAATGGACATGTTGGTTTCATTGAAATCTTAGTGCTTTTTTACTTATAATCTAGCCATGATGTGCTGAATTATGTTTACTTTAGATTTGTGTTTATTATTATTTGTTTTGTGACTTAGAAATTACTTAGAATTAGTATGCAATCACACACCTGCATATTGACTAAGAAATTATTTTAGTTGTCATTGAATCCATAAATACACTTGAGGAGAATAAGTATCTACTACATTGAGTTTTTAGATGCATTTCATGTTATGTTCAAGTAGGTTGTTGGTAAACTAACTTCTCAGTTTTCTATATGCATAGTAATGTTACTTGTGAATAATGACAAGATTCTCATTTTTCAATTCTTATGTTTTTTAAATCCCTCTCTTAATTTACTGCTATAGTAAACATCACATAGAAAAGTGGATAGACCATCTTTGATCACTTTCAAAATTCACTGGGAAATTTTTCAGTTGCTGTAAGATTTTTGTGAAACTTGAAAATCACTGCCTCACAAGAATAGTTCTTCCTTGCTCAGAAAGCAAATAAATCATCATTTTTGTTTGCTTATTTTCAACATTTGGTAGTGTTCTTTGCCTTTGATGTAAGCTACCTGACATGTCATCCAAATATATTTCTTTCAAAGTAAAATAACTGGCTTGTTACTCGACTTTGGGGGAAAACAACTCCCAGCACTGAGCTATCACAAAATTCAGAGAGTCAAAATAACTATTATGTCAGGAGTAATGTCAGAGAGAAATTCTAATCTGGATGGAATAGTTCAGCAACACTCACTGATAAGTTGGAAGTGGTATACGGTAGAGCACATAATCCTGGCAACAAAGAACAGAAGTTATGAGGGTGTTTTATCTAGGGCCAACATTATATCCTAGAGTTTGCTTTGTTACTAATAACAGAAACCACAGAAAAGCCAAAAGTACTGGATTATGTACTATCTATGGTATTCAAGAAAAATGTGCAAATAACTACAAGAGCCAATATTTTTTAATTGATGTTATTTAGGAAGGAAACATAGAGATAAATATCAGAAAACTACTTCAAGGACACCTTTAATAAAGATCCTGGATAGTATAGCTAGAAGACAGACTGTGCTGAATACCAGACACATTCTTGATCATAAGAGTACCACAATTTCAAAAATATCTGTTCAAAGTTTATACAAGTTTCTACACCAAAGCAGGATTTTGGTGCCTTCTAATGCCTTTCCGTCTTCATATGAAAGTGTTAGACTTTCAGATCTGGGAAGGAAGCATGTGGATAAATTACTTGAAAATACTGAACCCCTGATTTTTATCCCCAGTGCTAAGAGATGGTGAACTGCTTGCTGAAGTCTCTGCAGATGCCATACAAGATACTACAGTCCTCAAAACTTTCTCCCACTGGAATCTTGGCCACTAGCCAAGACTAAATAGCTAATCATGGTCCAACAAAGGGAGTGAAGACTAAGGAAGGAAATGGAGTATTTAGAAAAGGAACAATAGTACTTGGATGATATATACTGATACACTGCTACTATAGATGATATATAGATAGATAGATAGAAACTATTAGTATGTATATAAACTATATATATATTTTCTCACTTATATGTAGAATACAGAACAAACTAATAGAAGCAGAGTATAAAATAGGTCATTATCTGTGTCAAAATGCATTCTCATGTCATGTATAACCAATTAGAACAAATAAAAAAATAAAAAATAAAAAAAATAGGTCATTACCAGATGCTTGTGGTAAGACTAATAGGAAGATAAGATTGCCCACCGCCCGCGGGGACAATCACAACGCGTACGCTTTTCTTGATCACAGGAACCAAAAGGGCTTTATTCCGCAAGTCTCAGACTTATATTGAGAACATCAGCCTATCAGAGAGTAGACTACCAGGAAAGTCAGCCTATCAAGGAACAGTCTCCAGGCAGATACCAGGATCGCCTCATGTACAACAGCCAACCAGAGTTGCTTCCTAAAACTTGTTTATGAGTGCAGCTATGTCTGGCAAGCTGCCAGGCGCCATCTTAGAGATCAGGCCACGGTGCAGCTCTGGGGCCCTCAGAGCCTGCCCCTGACATCTCCCCCTTATTCTTTAAATAAAGAAAAGATGACCCGGGACCATGCCTGTCTTAGGTTGTCCATGGCAAATTACATCCTTACCCATCATTGGAATTCTGACCTCCAGGCGTCAGAACCCTGTCTTAGGTTGGTATGCATTTCCACAGATCTTACCCGTCTTTGACTACTGGTCCAACATGCTTAGCCATACTTGGGGGGATGTGCCTGTCTCAATGGCTGTCAAAGTCTGTACTATAGCCCGTTGATGACATCGGGCATCTTGGCAAGCTCTGATTTGGCTGCGTATAACATAGGCTATCCCTAAGCAGATAATAATCAGAACAGCTACTGTTCCAGCCCACTGTTAACAAAGAGAACATCTCAGATACCGATGCAACTTGAACCCTGGTAGCATTGACTCTGAGTATCAAACGTAGATGACCAATTACCAGTAAGGTAGACAGAGAGATTTTTAGATAACATAACCACAGAGCTAAGGTTATTATAAGCAATAGGGGTGACACAAACTGCTCTTAAAGGATAAACACATCCCAGTCCCAAAAGTTCTTGCAAGATATCCACTTGTTCTTGTAATAAGTCCACTCTGATTTACAAGGAGTAAGCCTGCTGTTAGACGTTGGTTTAGGGTCTCTTTAGTCTGTAAGGCTGCAGCTGTATTTTCGGCCAAGTGATTGACTGCTGTTGCTGTAGGTATGGCAGTTGCTAGTGCTGCTGTTGCAGAAACCACTATTGCAGTGACCATAGCCGCTGTGATGCCAAATTCTCTCCTGTTTCTTGATAGTAACACTGGCAATTCCGCATCTGTAACAGAGACTGGGACTGGTAGGAAGGTAGGAATACACATTAAGACTGCCAGCGGGAACCTAGAAGCATTCTAACATTGAGAGAGATAGCATAAATCTGAAGTACAATTGAGAGAAGCGGTTGTTTCGTTAGTTCAGAAACATAAAAGGGGGAAACACACAAACTGGGGTAGGTGGAAAGGTACATAATTGAACTGTTCCTCCTAAGAGACTGAAAAGAGGTTGAAAGTTAGTTCAAGGGGGGAAAGGCTACGAGCATCATGGTCATCAGGAGTCTGAGTTACTTGTTGGTAGCGTTGGCACTGGTCGAGTTAGTCGCTCAGGAACCCAAATAGGCGATGTTTTATCCTGTGGAAACACACAAACCGAGCCGCGGCTCCAGTAAAGCACTGGGTCCGGGCCGTTCCATTGTCCTGTAAGAACATCCTTCCATTTTACCGTCACTCTATCATGTTGTTTATGATTGCCATGTCTCTCAGCGGCAGAGCGACCCTCATTATCCAGAGTTAAAAAATTTAAAATAAATAGGCAAAGAGAAAGTTTATCTTTAGGGGACCTGAAGGTCTCCCCTATTCCCCCTTTTTGTTTATAAAGAGTATTTTTGAGGGTGAGATGTGCACGTTCAACAATACCTTGTCTTTGTGGGTTATAAGGTATACCTGTGGTTAGAGTTATTTCAAATTTAGTGAGAAATTGGTTAAAAGAGGTTGAAGTATAAGCAGGGCCATTGTCCGTTTTAAGTTGTTTAGGAAGTCCCCAGGCTGCGAAAGCCTGGAGACAGTGGGAAATGACATGTTTGACTTTTTCTCCGCTGTGTAGTGACGCAAAGATGATACCTGAACATGTGTCTACAAATACATGTACATATTTAAGGTTACCAAATTCAGGAATGTGAGTAACATCCATTTGCCATAGATGATTAGGTAACAGTCCTTCAGGATTAACTCCTATAGAAGGTGGATGATGGAGGACTGTACACTGGCCACAAGATTTAACAATAGACGTGCAGTTTCTTTAGTAATGGGAAACTTCAGTTTCAATGTTGTAGAATTAACATGGAATTGTTGATGATAATTTTTTGCTGCCTCAAACGCAGAAAAAATGTGGGATTCCTTAGTTGCTATGTCTGCTACATTATTCCCTAGAGCTAAAGGTCCAGGTAAATTGGTATGAGCTCTGATATGTCCAATAAAGAAAGGATTATAACGATCCCAAATCATTTGTTGTAAAGTCCGTAAAGGATGAAAAATAGTAGAGTTTGAGGCAATGAGCCCTGCACATTCTAAGTTACTGAGAGCTTGAACTACATATAAACTATCTGAGTAAACATTGAATGGAATATTAGGGAACATTTTAAAAACTTCAAGAACTGTTAAGAGTTCTGTTTGTTGAGCAGAAGAGTTAGGGAAAAGGAATGTTTGGACTTTATCTTGATAACAAATAGCTCCAGTCCCTGTTTTGGATCCATCAGTGAAAATCACAGGAGCCTTAGGAATAGGTTGTTGTCTGGTAACTCTTGGGAATATTACAGAATTATTACTACAAAATTTTATATAAGGATGTTTAGGATAGTGAATATCAAAGTTAGCTTGAGTGGAGCATCTAACAACAGTCCAAGAATCCATGAAATTACATAACCAAGAAAGTTGATGCTTATCATAAGGAATAATGATAGTAGCTGGATGAATTCCAAACACTGTGATAGATGATTTAATCCTTTATGATTACTTAAGCTACTGCTTCAGAGTAGGGTAAGAGAGTTTTATTGGGTGAACAGGCTAGATGGACCCAAAACAAGGGACCCTCTTGCCAAAAGACTCCAGTGGGTAGTTTCTTGTTAGGAATAACAATGAATTGTAATGGCTGAGAGAGATCAATACGATCTACTTGGGCCTCATCTAATCTTTTTTGTATAATATTCAAAACCAGACGTGCTTCAGGAGTGAGCTCTCTGGGAGATGTGGGATGGGGATCCCCTTGTAAGATATTAAAAAGAGGAAGTAGTTCTCTTTTGGAAAGCCTCAAATATGGACAAATCCAATTTATATCCCCTAGTAGCTTTTGAAAATCATTTAATGTTTTTAGATGATCTACCCTGATAACAGTTTTTAGTGGCTTTACTACAGCCCTGTTTAATTGGGCTCCTAAGAATTCTTGTGTAGTACCAACTTGAACCTTTTCAGGGGCTATAATGAGTCCCCATAATTTGAGTTGTTCTATTAATTCAGAATAAATATCCTTTAAAATATCTTCCTCAGAGTGGCATAATAATATATCATCCATATAATGATAGATAATAAGTTTGGAGTATTTTTGTCGAATGGGCTTTAACGCCTGATCAACATAAATTTGACACATAGTGGGGCTATTGGTCATACCTTGTAGCAAAACAACCCATTCATATCGTTGATTAGGTTGTTGATGATTTAGAGATGGGAGAGTGAAAGCAAATCTCTCACAATCGCGAGGATGTAATGGAATAGAGAAAAAACAGTCTTTTATGTCTATAATTATTGTAGGCCAATCTTTTGGTAAAGCAGTAAGGATTGGAAGCCCTAACTGAGTTGGCCCCATAGACTGCATAGTAGCATTAATAGCTCTTAAGTCATGAAGGAGCCTCCATTTTCCTGATTTCTTTTTTATGACAAAAATAGGGGTATTCCAAGGAGAAGTTGAAGGTCTAATATGATTTGCTTCTAATTGTTGTTGTACCAGTTCTTGGGCTGCTTTAAGTTTTTCTAATGTCAGGGGCCACTGAGAGACCCACACTGGTGCATTGGATTTCCAAGTTATTTTTACATACTTTTGTTCAGTGGCCCCAAGGAAAAACCCAAGCCTTGGCGACCTTGATTGCCCTTAGCACTAATTGGCTGGGTATTTCCCTGGCCATAGTGGCCAAGCCCCTTGTCCCATTTATGACCTTGTTTTACCATTAGATTTTGAGCCTCTTGGCTATAATGGCCTTCTGTAGTGAGTACTAAATCCATTTGCATGAGAATATCTCTGCCCCATAAATTAACAGGTAAATGGTCTAAGACATAAGGTTGAAATGTTCCCTGTTGGCCCTCATGTTTTTCCATGTCAATACAGAACTACTCCTTTGTGGGCTAGTAGCTACACCCAATCCCCTCAGGGTTTGTTCGGTTACTTGTAGAGGCCATTCTTTTGGCCAATCTTTTAGGGTAATAATGCTCCCGAAAATTCTCTATTTTTAATCTTTATTTTAAGCATATTTATTTTGGCCTATTTTTTAAGTCCATGGTAAGACAGGCAAAATCAACTCCAGAAGATCCCAAACCTGCAGTTCCCCTGGTTGCTGTGGTTGATGGAAAATTATTATGAAGGCTGGGAATAATCAAAAGCTAAGCTATGCGCTCCCCAGGTGATATGGAGATAATTCCTTGAGGAGAATGTGCAAGAACCTTAATTTCTCCTGTAAAATCAGAGTCAATAACTCCAGGGATAACTATAAGTCCCCTGAGTGCACTAGAACTCCTACCTAATAAAATTCCAATGGTATCAGGAGGTAAGGGACCTTTTAGGTCTGTAGACCTTTTTAGGTCTTGGACTCCCATTTCTGGAGTTAGTATTGCTCTGGCGGTGGCACAGAGGTCCAATCCTGCGCTCCCTGTGGTGACTCTCCTTGGCTTGTTAACGGTTGGTGAGTCCTGTGTACCTGTTGAATCACCCCGTATACTTTTGAAGGGCCTCGGGGAGCTGGGCCCCAACTCCCGTTTTTTGTCTGTCCATGAGGGGGCAGAGGAACTCCATCTATATCTATCATAGATCTACATTCAGATGCCCAATGATTACCTTTTCTACATCTAGGACAATGTTGAGGCTTAGGTCTTCTAGGGGGTCGATTAGGGTCCCTTAATTGTGGACAGTCCTTTTTGAAATGTCCAGGTTGTTTACAATAAAAACAAGTTCCTGGAGGCCCTCCTATAGGACCTTGTAATCCTTGTGCAATGGCTGCTGCCATAACTTCTCCTTGAATCACAGTCTCATTGATATCTCTACACACTTTGATATATGTACTTAAATCCTTATTTTTCCAGGGACCAATGGCGTCCATACACCATTTATTAGCCTGTTCATAAGCTAACTGTTTTACCAAGGGCATAGCTTGATCCACATCCCCAAAGATGCAGCCTGCTGTTTGCATCAACCTCGCTACGAAATCAGCGTATGGCTCGTTTGATCCCTGAATAACTTTTGACAGTTGACCTTGCAAGTCCCCACTCCCTTGTATACTTTTCCATGCTTTTACAGCGGCTGCAGAAACCTGAATGTACACTGTAGGATTATAGCCAATTTGAGCCTGTTGTCCTGTGAATACTCCCATTCCCATAAGCATCTCTAAATTCTACTGAGGATTTCCTGTTGCAGCATTGCAGCGTACAGTATCGTTGGAATGCTCCTGCCACGTCGTTTTCCAAACCAGATATTGCCCCCCTGACAACGTGGCTCATGCCACGTTACCCTAATCATCAGGAGTAAGATTCATTCCCCCTATGGATTCTACAAGTGATAAAGTAAAGGCTGCTTGGGGGCCATAGGTTATGACAGCCTCTTTTAATTGTTTTACTAATTTAAAATCTAAAGGTTGATGATATCTCTGATTATTTTGATCCTCAAACACTGGGAATGCTGTTGCATCTTGTTGTAGGAAGTCCCATCCTGTTGAATTGGAATTAGGATGGCTACAATAACATTTTTGTCCCTCTAAATGCTCATAATTATATGGTGGGGGAGCAGACGGCGTAAGTCTGTGAGTTTTCCTTTTAACCGCTACATTTGATTTGGTAGATCCTGTAATAGCAAGATTTTTTGTTCTACATAGTAAATCCTCCTCTTCATCTGAACTATCCTCACACCCAGTTTCATTTTCCTTGTCTCTTTCTGATCTTATTGACGCCCTTTCTGATGCTTTAGACCTTTCCTCTTTTATTTCCTCCAAAACCTCTTCCCCTTGTTTTATTGCCTCTCTGCATTTGGTATTAGGAGTACCTAAACACCCACTAACTAACATCCATATGGCCATGGTTCCCAGGGGTAATGGTTTTACTCTCTGTCGCTCTCAAATCCTCCCCTAGAAGCTCCCATTGAGGGATATTCAGTAATCCCTTGTCTAAGAACCATGGCGCAATATCTTCCACTGTGCATAAAAAGTTTCGGGCTGTTTTAGTTTCAAGAGGAATTCCATTGGCCCGGAGCAAATTCTTTAAGGGACCTTCCATGCGCATTCGTGACATTTCAGTGCCCATATTTCTCTATTAAACTAACAATGCAAAGCACTTTAACTAGCAAAACAAAAGCGAAAGCACTTACAAACACTCAATCTCCGTCGCTTATCCCGCGAACTTTAACTGGTCGCTTATCCCGCGAACTTTAACTCATCGCTTTTCCCGTGAACTTTACCCATGAACTTTAACTTGTCGCTTTTCCCGCGAACTTTAACCTGGTCAGACTGTACTTTACTTTCCCTGTATTTACCTGATCAGTTTCTTCTTTATAACTCGAGGTCCCGGGTCTCAGCACCACTTATGATTGCCCACCGGCCGCGGGGACAATCACAACGCGTACGCTTTTCTTGATCACAGGAACCAAAAGAGCTTTATTCCGCAAGTCTCAGACTTATATTGAGAACATCAGCCTATCAGAGAGTAGACTACCAGGAAAGTCAGCCTATCAAGGAACAGTCTCCAGGCAGATACCAGGATCACCTCATGTACAACAGCCAACCAGAGTTACTTCCTGAAACTTGTTTACGAGTGCAACTATGTCTGGCAAGCTGCCAGGCGCCATCTTAGAGATCAGGCCACGGTGCGGCTCTGGGGCCCTCAGAGCCCGCCCCTGACAGGAAGATAATAGTCAAAGAGTACAAAGTAACAATCAGAAGATTTAAGTTGTTGGCTTTCGGGTTTTTTGTTTTGTTTTTGTTTGTTTGTTTCCTTAAGATCTATCACACACCATGGTGAATAGAGTTCATAGTGTATGGTTCATTTCAAAATTCCCTAAGAGAGTAAATTCCAAATGTTCCCATTATAAAATCGGTAAACCTTTGAGTGACTGATAGGTTAAAGACCTTGATTTAATTATTCCACGTTATATTCATAGGTCATAATATTGTTTACGTCCCATAAATACATACAACTACAATTTATGACAAAAATATTTTAACATGAATTTGAAGCTATTAATATGTCTTTTGTTCATCTTATATACCCACATTCATGTTTTATTATATTCAGTAATTATAACACATTCATGTTTTATTATATTCAATAATTTCCCTCATTACAAAATAATGTGGCTGGAGTATATATTTTGTTATGATCGTGAATGTTGTATCATTTTTTTTCAGTTTCTCTTGAAGTTATACCTAAAATTTTTGAAAATATAATTTTATGGGTAGTAACCGATAAAATAATTATTATTGTAATAATTTTCTTTGGGTTAAAAATAAAATTTGAAACTTTATATCACCAAATCTCATAAAGTGTTGGTAAGCTATGCTTCTATTTTAAGTATAGAATCCATATTACAGCACAGAAAACTGCATTTTAAGACATTTTCCCATTTGACTTGTGTGTGGTGATGTACATTTCCCCACATATCTCTCACTATGGAAGATTATATCATCAACATGAATCTTCACTATGCAATAGACACTATAGCTGTTCTGCTGAGGGCTTTATTTGATGTTGCAAGAAAAATAATCAGTAGGTACAAATATCCACAAATTTCTAATGTTTCCAGTATCAAGAAATATAACTAGAAAGAAAAATGATATATAAATGAATTTTTATTTAGCACTTTCAGTCACACCTGTATGATGTATAATGTAGAAAAATTTGTTTTTTATACTTCTTGCAGAGATTATTTTCCTTTCAGAATTTATTTAATGAGAAAGATTTTTAATCATAAGTTAAAAGGTTAATTAAAGAAGCAGCAATAACAAAAATTCTGCTCATTTAAAAACAAAAATAAATTCAAATATAGCAAAACAATGCCCTTTCCTTGGAGACAAAATAAAAATGGTTTTTCTATTCTGCCAATAAAGATAACTGAATGCTGTTCATTTTCAGACAAGGTGTTTCAAAATCTGAAATTGTTGAAACTATCAGACTCATCATTGGAGGAAAAAAAGCTAGATAACTCCCTTGCAACCAGTTATCAGGTTCCTGGTTATCTTGCCATGTAGTGCAGATTTTGAAAAATTCTGTTCAAAAAAATGCTTACTTCAAAGACAACGTTGAGTCATAGACCATCTTAAACCTTATCAGAATGACCAATGGATTTCAGTGCAATCAAAGCTATAGCCTTAGGTATATTTTAATTTTAATTAATTAATTAATTTGTACATTCTGTGCTCTTAATCAACCAGAATGCATAGGTCCTAAGCTCTGAAGTTTGTTAGCTACTGATTAACAGTTCAGTGACAAGTGACTCAAGTTACATATCTTTATCTTCTCTTTTCTAATTTTCTTTCCATTTGACTCTTTTAAATTGATGACTGATGACTCTTACTTTGTGAGACTGTCTTGAAGATGGATATACTGTGAATATTCTAGACAAATTTTTGTCATTGTTTTGCACTTTATATTTTATAGAAATTATTACTATCTAACCTTAGTTCTGCAGCTATTATATTCTACACATGGAGGTAAAGAATTTTGATGGACAAACCCTAGGATGCCATGAATTGATTCACGCTCTCTGGTGTTTATATGACTGAATAATCCTATCCCCAGAGTATGGGTAGCACCTGTGGCTTCCTTCTAACTAAAAGCATTGACCGGGATGATGGACTGTCACTCCTATGATTATGGTATGTTATGGAAGATTCCAGACTGTTAATAAACTCTCTGTGACTGGTTTTAGAGAAACAATCAGTGGTGGATTAAGCAGTCATGCTGGGTAAGCCTACATGGCACAAGAAGCTTCAGAAGGAATCCAGGAGCTGAGCGTGGCAATCACCAAGGAGCTAAAATCCATGGTCTTGTGGCCAAAAGGAAATAAAGTCTGCCAACATGCTGAGAGGGCTCGAAGGAGATCTTTCTCCAGTTGAGTTTCTGATAAGATCGCAGTGTGGGCTCACCTGGATTATGCCTGATGAGAACCTGAGTAGGGAACCCACCTGAGCCTTGGTTGTTTTAAGTCGCTCGATGTTTGATGATTTGTTTTATACTCCCCAACAGAAAAAAATTAGGTGGATTTATATACAATAACCTTCTCAAATTTCCAGTCACTGTGAGTCACTCATCTACATTTTACTAATTAAAAAACAAAGGGCAAGAGAGGTTAAGTAACTTAATTCAAGTTCATAGGGTTAGTGCCAAAGCCAGGATTCTTGACAAGCCCTGCTATTTCCATAGCTCATGTTCTAAACAACCTCCCATCTTCCTTAGCTAAAATATTGTTCCTGGAAACTTGACCAGTTTACTAACCTAGAGAGCAAATCTTTTTTCTGTATATTTATTAAACATTGTTTGAGTTCATTTTGTTGATTTACATACATTTTCTATCATTTTTACAAACACTACACAAAATCACAATGATGACATAAAAACCAAGCCAAGAAAATATGATATAATATAAATAGAATTAATGCAAATCATTTAATAAAATTAAACACATGCTTCTAAGTAAGTTTTAATTCATTTGAGGCAAGCTGGAAATGAAAATATCAAATAGTTTTACATGACTCTTAGGTGGACTTCTTTCTTAAATTTCATATCTCAAACAGTTTTGATATGACAAACTTGGAGTAGTGAAAGAATGAAAACCAAAAAAGCAAGCTTTCCTTACCCTTGTTCAGAATTCACACACAAACAACTCACTTTTGTTGCAATCTATTAGTCAAACACCTCCTATCCAAAAAAGTCAGTGGATGAGAACATACGATTCGTCTTTTCACGGAAGGAGCTGAAAATAATTTATGGTAATTTTTACTCTTTTACCCAAAGAATTCTGAAAATAACTTCTGAGAATATTATTGAAACAAATGCATACAAATTACCTAGGCAAAGTGAAAGGTTAAAGAAAGTGTGTTCTATTCAGCAGATGGTAATAAGCATATGAATGACCATTACATGTCCATAGAAGGTGCCTGATTTTGGAATATCAATGAAGAAATGGTTCTTCATCTGCTTCACATGAACAATACATTTTTGAGCTGTTAGAAATTATCTTAGGGCAGCAGTTTCTTCAAACTACCTGAATTATTAATCAGCAAAGAGAGAAAGTCATGTTTGATAACACATGTAGATGAGCAACAAAAATTGTGAGAATTTTTCATGGAAAAGAAATTCTATTTCCAACACACTTACATGAGAGAAGCACATATTTCTTATAAGTCTCATACAACCTCTTCTCCATTTACTTCTAAAAACATACAAATACACAAAAGTTCCCCTTGAAGAGAGTTATTTAAAATATGTATTTATATGTCTCTACACATCCTATTGAAGTCTTTGATGAAGTAAATGATTTTAGTAAACATTTAGCTTGACTGTAAATCAAATCTATTTATTTATGCATTTATATATTTATTTATTTATTGTGCTTGGGATGAAAGCCAGGGTCTCGTGCATACTTGGCAAGTACTCCGCCACTAAGCTATTCCCTTGGCCCTAAACTTATTTATTTTTAAAGGGAGAAAGAAAGATCAAGAGTTTTGAACAGGTCACATTGCTCAAAATTCAGGCAGAATTATAAGATGGCCTCCTAGGTCAATACCCTCTGATGTACATGATCTCCATATCCCAGGTGTAGTGAGTATGATGAATTCCACTCTCATGATTAGGATTGTATGTCACAGATGACTTTAAGAAAGGAGCCTCATCTTGTTGCATAAATTCTTTAAATCTGTGTCTAAAGAATCAGACAGAGGGAGTTAGAGATTCAAAGTGTGAGAGGACTTCAAGAGCATAAGAATATTTCTTCTGCTATGTTTGAAGACCTAGGAGGGAACCCTTCTGCGCTAAGGGACTGAATCAAGAAACTGAATTTGGGCACAACCTGAATGAGCTTGGATGAGAATTCTAGATCCCAGGTGAGATGATACCTACAACACCTTGACTTGTGAGACACTGAGCAGAGATGCCTCACACTTCAGGGTCATGGGCCCATTTCTGTTCTGAAAATAAACCATTAATATTTTAAGCTGCTCAGTTTGTGGTAATTTGTTATATCAGCAATAGGAGACTAATACACCTAGAAAGAAATTAATGTCAAAAAAAGAAATAAGCTAAAATCATTGATTTTTGGTTACTTTACTCTTGTATATTTTACACGAAATAATCGGTTTTTTAATGCTGTATATTTAGCTAAATAATGTGGACTCTATTACCTATTCCATGTCAATACTTGTAGGGCAAGGAAAAATGTCTAACTCTCTTAAAGATTACAGCATCTACACTTTAAAAGTTATGTCAATTTTAATTTAAGAGGTCTTTACATAAATGTTAGTATTGATAAATTGATTTTTCTTCTCTCATTCATTTAGTTTACAAAATATATAGCATACATCAGCTTAAATTATGTATGTGCACATTTGTGTTTCCAATAGTTACCTATCATTCACAAGATGAATGTAAATGACAATTTCTCAATGCAAGCTTTATATCTGCAGAACAAAGAGATAAAATCAACTATAATCTAGGTGACTAAAAGGTTTCTGCACTGAAAATGCCACTAAATATTTATATGCTTTTGAGCAGAATGTTTTTCTCCCAGAGTAACTATTGATCTATGTACTACTTTATTTCAATAAATGATTTTATATTAAACTCAACTAACTCAGTTCAAGATTTTATCACCCTGAACACTTATCATCTTCTTTTAAATGACTAGAATTTGTATTCTCACTTTTCCTCCAGAGTTCAATGAAAATTTAGTCCCCAAATAAAGTATTTGTTTTATATCTATCTAAAGTAAATGCAACTCTGATATGCTTTTATTGTTTTATAATGTTTATGTTCCAAATAATATCTCCATCTTAACTTCAAGTCATATAATAATTTCATTATAATCATTTTTAATATAGCACTATAATTATTTGTAATATAGCATTTGATATGTTCAAAATATGCTGAATATAAAAAGTATTTTATGAGTTTTGCTACTTTATCACCTTTTACAACAGAGATTTTATTCCTTCTGTTAAAAAGACAAAGTTTCTGCTTCAAGCAGCTTACATACTGGTGAAGGAAGAATGTAATTTTAAAAAGCAATGATAATAGTATTATAAGAAATGCTATGAAAATGGATAAAGAAAAGTGAAAAGAGGGTATGAGTGGCATATTTTAGACTAAACAGGGAAAACCTCTTTGAGGTGTTGCTATGTGAAATCAATCATGCATAAAAGCTAAGAGGATGAAGAAGAGTTATAGAGGCACATGTTACAACAAATATAAAAATCCTCACAAAGGACAAGCTTAGGACAGGGAATGAATAGTACAAAATATCAGAAAGGAAGGGACATAGTAAGAAAGGAAAGAATATTTTGAGATGAAGTCATATGTATGACAAAACATGATGATCTTTAAAAAAAAAAACACGTGTGATAGTAAATCACATATAGAGAGAGGATCTAGTTTATCTGTACTTTGTAAGATTCCAATCAGACTGAAAGAAGAAAGAGATTTGTTAGGTGGCTATTGATTTATTCCAAAGAATGGAGTCCACGTAGTCCAACCACTTTTGAATTCTTAAATCTTAACTCCCACTGACACAATATTTGCAACTATATATTTGATAAGAGTTTAATATGCAAAATATATTGGGAATTCAACCCTTCATGAAAACAAATAACCCCATTAAACATGGACAAAATACCAAAATAGACAATTTTTAAAGTATGACTTAAAAATAAAATAGTTCATGAAAAAATGTTGAACATGACTAAATATTAGAGAAATACTAATTAAAACCTTAATCAAATATTCCTGAATCAACCCAAGTGCCCAATAATGTATGAATGGATAAAAAAAAATGTGGCATATATACATAATGAAGTACTATTCAGTCAAAAAATAATGAAATCCTATCACTTGTACAAAAGGATAAACCTGGAGGAGATGATGTTAAGTGAAGTAAACCAGGAACAGAATCCAATCTACTCATAGGTGGAATCTAAATGAGTGGAATTCATGAAAGTAAAGTATAGAACAGCGGTTAACAGGGCTAAGTAGGTTGGGGCTGGGAAATGTTGGTCATGATTACAATTTTCCATCCCCTTATCCCTGACAACTACTATTATATACTCTGATTCTATCAGACTGACCATTTTAGATGGCTCATGTCAGAGTAGTTTTCTTCTGTGACTGTCTTATTTCACTTGGCATAACATTATCCAGATTTATCTATGTTGTCACAAATGTCAGAATTCCTTTCCTTTTTAAGGTTGAATAATCTTGTGTGAATTTTTCCTTTTATTTATGAATGTTCATTAACTGGTCCATGGGCTGTTTCCATATCTTGGCTACTGTGAATTATGTTCCAATGAACATGAGTGTGCAGATATCTATTTGAGAGTATTATTTCAATTCTTTTGGACATGTAATAAATGTTGGAATTACTAGATCACAGTACTATTTTCAAATTTTGAGCAACCTTCTTACTGTTTTCTGTAGCTACTGCAAATTTTGCATTTCTAACAATAGATCAGATTCCAATTTCTCTCATCCTCACCAACACTTGTCTATTCTTGAATGATAGCAAGCCCAACAAGTGTGAATTCTTATCTTGTAGTTTCAATATATATTTTCCTGAATGATTGGTGATATTGAGTACCTTTTCATATACCTGATGGCCATTAGTATGATGTTTTTAGAGAAATGTCTATATCTCTTGCATATTTTAAAAAATTGAATTATTTGTGATTTTTCCTATTGATTTGTAGGAATCCTTTATATATTTTGAAAATTATCCCTTTATCAGATACATGGTTTAAAAGTACTTTTTCCCATGCCATAGATTGATTTTCCATTTTGTTGAGTTTTGCTATACAGAAACTTCTTAGTTTGATATATTTCCACTTGTCTGTTTTAGCTTGTGTTATCTTAGCTTTTCATGTCATAGCCACAAAGTCATCACCAAGGCCACCATCAACGATTTTCCCCTGTGTGAGCTCCTTTGAAAATTCAGCTCTTTATTTAAAATTTTTATTTATTTTTATTTTCTTAGTTGTAGATGAACATAGTACCTTTATTTATTCATTTTTATGTGGTGCTGAGGATTGAACCCAGTGCCTCATATTTGCTAGGCAAGCGCTCTACCACTAAACCACAACCCCAGCCTGAAAATTCAACTCTTGTGTTTATTTTTAATTCATTTGAGTTGATTATTATATTTGATGTGAGCAATGGATTCAGTTTCATCTTTCTTCATGTAACATATCCAGATTTTCCCACATCCTTTTTTTGTGTATTATTGTCAGGCTTACTGAAGATCACTAGGCCATGGATGCCTGGATTTATTTTTGTTTTTGTTTTTATGTCTCACTTGTCTATATATCTATAGTTTATACCTGTATCATATTATTATAGTACTAAAAAGTGAATGTCAGCATAGTAATGGTCATATGTCATCATGCCCACAGCTGACATTGTACTTACAGGTGAAATATTTACTTTCATTTTCCTCTAAGATCAGGAACACGACAAGGATGCCTTCTATCTCCACTTTTCTTCAACAATTGCCAGAGTACTAAGACAAGAAAATGAAATAAATGAATACATTGGAATGAAAGAAAGAAATTGTCTCTGTTGCAAATTACAGTTTTTTATATATAGAAAATCTTAAAGACTCCACAAAAATATATAGAACTTATAAACTAATCCAGCAAAGTTTTAAGATACAAAATCAACATTCAAAAGTCATTTGTGTTTCTATGCACTGGCAAAGAGCCTCCAAAAAAGAAATTAAGAAAATGATTCTACTTAAAATATTTTCAAAAAGAATACCTAGGAAAAAGGTTATAGAGATTGTCACAGGTTGGATCTTGAGTGTCTCCCAAGATCCCTGTGGTAAAGATTTTGTCCTCAGTCCATGTTGCTTTTTGGAGTTATAGCCTCGTGGAAGGAAATTAGGTTATTGTGGGTATGCCCTTGAAGGGTATATTAGAATTTGTTTCCTCTTCTTTCTTTTTGACTCTAAGCTTCCATAAAATGAACAGCCCTCCCTCACCAAGCACTCCTGCCATGAAGGGGCTGCCACAGACCAAATTATCAAAGACTGAAACCTAGAAACTGCAAACTAATATAAACTTTCCTTCTTTCAAGTTAATTATCTTAGGTCTTTTGTCACAGTGACAGAAAGCTGAATAACACAGGGGAAAGACTTGTACAATAAAAACTATAAAAATATTGATGAAAGAAATTAAAAGAGACAAATAAATAAAAAAAATTACAGTTCAGATATTCATGAGCCCTAAGACTTAGTATTGTTCAAATGTATGCGATGCGATCTGTATATTTTATGCTCTCTGTATTAAAATGGTATGTTTTATAGAAATAGGCAAATAACTTAAAATTCTTATAATACCACAAAAGCTCCAGAAAAATCAAAACAATCTTGTGAAAAGAGAACAAAGCTGGAATCATCACAGTTCCTTATTTCAAAGAAACCTATTCTTTAAAAACACATAAAACACTCACCTGTGTATGCATTTAATAACAGAGACAAAATACATGAGGTTAAAACTAATAGAAATATGAGAAGCAGAAACCTCCACTGTTGTGGTTGGAGACACTACCACCACCTTTTTGGTAACTGGTCTAATATGTGTATCAGAAAATCAGCATATAATTGCTCTGAGTAATACCAGTAATCAAATTTATCAAAGTGGCCAAATTATATTGTTATCATGTGCATGTATGAATATTTAATAGTAAATCCCACCATTATGTGTAATTATAATGCAGCAATAAAAACATGTGAAGAAAGGAATAGAAAAAGTATACTCCCTATAAAATCCCATTAAATGATACCCCCAAAGAGTGAGTCTTAATGTATACAAATTAAAAGTAGTCAGGTAGGTGGTTAACATATCCCAAGACTGAATGCAGAATGTGATCAATCTAATTGTAGTACAGATGAATGAAACAATCTCACTGAAATGGATAGAAAAAAATAGCCAAAAAACGAAAAGTAAAATAAACTGTAAGAACTGTATTTTTCTCAATAATGCTGATTCCTGTGGAGCTAGGTTGACAATTCCAAAACCCTTATACCTGTATAATGAAATCAAACAATTATATTAATGAACAGTGAATGGTTTGAGTAAGATTCCTCACTATTGTAGTGGGATATTACAGACAATCAAGAGGAAAAAGCTAGAATGACCCATGTAACAATATCTTAGAGTCATCAAGATTAACTCACACTTAGCTTAAATAAATATAAATGGTCATATATAAAATTGTTTATATATATATATATATAATCTTATTCTATACATTGGAAGTATATAATAGCAACTAAACTGCAGCAACAAATGGTATACTTAACACTAATTTTTTTCTTCTAATACCATTCTCCAATAAAAGGAGAGAGGATTCCTTGAAGAAATAACTGATTTGAAGAATGGAGAAGGAAAGATACAAGAAAAGCGTGATGAATTTTATTATAAGAATAAGTAAAAAAGTACTCAATAAGGACCACACACACACACACACACACACACACACACACTGAATACAACATGTTAATAGGATAATGAGTCAACTGAAGAAGTTCCTAGTGACTAAATGTGAAAAAAAATTGTATAACAAAAGCATATATCATTAGGCTATAACTCATAGTATAAAATACAATTCCATGAGTCCACGCTGATATAAGTAGAGTTGGCTAAGTAACTAAATCAAGGAAGGGACAAACCTACCATGCAGAATTCCAAATAATTTAGTTAGAGACTTGGTTGTGAAGAAAGCGAAACTTACCTCTGTACTTCATAGGTGGGAACCACCCATAGTGACATCCTTCTAGAGGGTTATAGAAAAGAAAATGGAAAGAATAAGTCCACAATGTAGAAACCTGACAAAAATACCTTAGCAAGGGAATCCAGGTCGATATTAGTAGTGATATGTCTTGTTAACAGCTTATACCATTGAGATGATGTGACGAAAATGGCATTTTACATCTCTGGTCTTCCTTGAAAAATCCCATAACCCCAGTCCAATCATGAGAAAAATATCATACAAATACTGCTGAATGATATTCTACAAAATACCTGACAAGTAATCTTCAAAAATGTGAAGGTCATCAAAAATGAGGAAAAGGTGAGAAACCGTCCAAGCCAAAGTAACCTAAAGTGGCAAGAGAACCAAACGTTATGCATTTTCTGAATAGAGTCCTGAAACATGAAAAGGAAATCTAAATAAAGCATGAGCTTTATTTAACAAGTAAATATCAGTTCAGCAACCATAATAAATCTTCCATTCTTAAGTAAGATAATAACAGAAGAGGAAACTTGAACCAAGTTATATGGAAACTATAAACTCTGTGTTATCAACATAGTTTTTCTGTGAACCTTAAATTACCCTAAAAATTGTTTGTTCAAAGCAAAAAAAAAGTGTTATTGAAGAAAACTCTCAATATTCCCAATATTATTTTCAGATACAGCAACTCACAATATCCCATTAACCATGTGACTTTATTTTTGTCTAGTTTCTTTGTTGGAAGAGAATTGTCCCTCTGGCATTGGTTACTAGATACCCTTCTACTTCTGTTTGCCATCAATAAATTCTACATTTGCATCTAGACTAGACAAGATAAAAATTTGAACCATGCTTATTTGTGTGGAGGGAAGGAAATTGAAAAGTAAATTTGATCTGATGAGATAGGCTTATTTTCTTTAATACTTTATGAACACAGATATTGACTAAATTAAACTTGCTAAGTAGAAAGTAAACTAGTATTCTTAATTTTCATTGCCAAAATACTTCTACATTATTATTCATTTTAAAAATAAAATATATGGTAATATATCAATATGGAGAAGATAAAAAGAAGGAAATGTGTTTATGGGTTGTCTTATAGTTAAGAAGCATTCCAAAGAAATATAATTTTTAGATAAAATATACCTAAAATTATACAGATGTTTAAATGTAACTTTAAATAAGTCAATAAAACTTTACCTGGTTATTGTGACCCGGTTACTGTGTAATATCAATTAACATGCTAAGAATCCAGAGTTGGTGGCTGGAGCTTGTCCCAGAAGAGTTAAGAATGGAAAAGTGGTTAGATGGATAGGAAAGCACCAGAAAAAAAGCTAGAATAACTAAGAACCAGGGAGCTGGGGCCACGTGTCTTTCATAAAGAAGGCTGGGGTTGGGTTTCTTTCTGGTGGACCAGTTAACTTCTGAAGGAGCAGAGAGGAATCAGAAGTCAAATGATGCAAGGCAAGTGAAAGTTATCCAAAATATAGTCAGGGCAGAACCAGAGTGTGGAGTTGTCAGGCAGCAACTCCTGAGTATCTACAAATCATGAATTTAGAATACCAGGGGGTTGCAGTAGAATGCATGGGAAAACAGAGTATGGTAGGAGCAGAGAAGATGTGCTAAAAGTTACCAGACCCCTTACAGATACCTTTGGGTTTGATTTTAAGAGAGAAATTTTACCTACTAGAGTTCAACATTTATGTATGGGTTCTTTGGTCTTTAGTCTTGTGGTTCCCAGACAAACATCAAATTCCAAAGATACTTAGGTAAATGTGTACCTTCTCCACCTCTCCAGTGAGATTGTGTTATACAGTTGTCATTTTCATGTTGTTTAGATTCTGTTGTCATAGTTTATCTTCTACTCTGCATCCTCTGACAACTAGGTCGATTCTCTAAGCACACACACACTGATGTTCACTGTGTGCTGATGTGTCTATGACGTTTATAGTTGCATAGAGTCATATATTTACCATGGCGGTACCACACACATTGGTTCCTCCACCTAAAATACGCACCCCCCAAACCCTTGGCAACCACAACTCCACTCTGGACCTACAGCTTGGCTTTTACAGCATGCCATCTGAATGGAATCCCACAGAATGTGGCATTCAGAACAGATCATTCCACTAGCAATGTGTGCTTCAGATTCACCCGTGTTCTACAGAAGTAAATAGCTAACTATTTTTATTACTGACTAGGAATCCATCGCATGTTTGTACCATAGTCTTGCTTTTGTTCATGCATTCTCCTATTAAAAGAAATTGTTGCTGGGTCCAGTTTCTGGCAATCCTGTGTGAAATGTCTGCTCATGCTTACATGTATATTTTTATGTCAATATAATTTTTCAGATTTTTTTTTGGAAAAGCACATAGGAACAGGACCACCAACTACTTGGTATGTGGTATATTTATAAATGTATGTTGTAAAATGTATAAAAACTGAAAAATTATCTTTCAGAGCATCATTTTGGACCATTTTACATTCCATCATAAACATAGGTTCATGTTAGTCTGCAACCTCTCCAGGAATTAGTATCATCAGTTCTGATTGTTGCTTTTTCTTTTTTCTTCTTGTTCTCTTTTTATTTTTTTTGTTTATTTATTTTTTTATTTTTTACAGACTGCATTTTGATTCATTGTGCACAAATGGTGTACATCATTTCGTTTCTATGGTTGTACATGATGTAGATTCATACCATTTGTGTAATCTCTGTGTGTGTGTGTGTGTGTGTGTGTGTGTGTGTGTGTGTGTTTATAGCCATTCCAATAGGGGAATAGTGACATTAAATAGTGACTTTAGTTTGCATTTCCCTTGTGATACATGATGTTCTGCCAAATTCTCATATGCTTACGTGATAACTGTGTGACTTTTCAGCAAGTTGTTCATCATTTTCTCTTTGGGGGACTTGTTTGTTTTACTGGGTTGAGTTTTAAGAGACTTCATGTATCTGTTATTTATTATAGGTATGCATGGATTGGAAGTATTTTCTCCAAATTTGTAGCTTCTCTTTTCTTTCTCTTAATACTTTTTAACACAGAAAAATTCTTTGCTAACCTTTTTGGTAAGGAAAAATCTATGATTTTTTCCTTCTTTCCTGGATTGCTATCATAGTTGTATTTAAAATCTCACCATCATCCCAGGTTCCTGCAGTTGTTGTCTTATGCTTATTTCTGGCAGTTTTATAACTTTGCTTTTCAACTTTAGTTCAATGTTCTATTTTGAACTGATTTTTGTGTCTGCTGTGAGAAATAGGTAAAGGTTTATTCATTCGTTCTTTTATTTTTCATATGAAGAGCCAGTTGTTCCAGCATCTTTTTCCTCATTGAATATACTTTCTATCTTTATCAAAAATCACTTGAATATGAAATCTTATATCACTTTACAAAGTGGACACATTCTGAGAAGTATGTTTTGTCACTGTGTGACCATCACAGATTATATTTACACAAACCTAGACAAGGAAAATCTTGAAAGGAATCTAAGAGGTAAAAGGCCTCTACAATGAAAACTAATCTCCAGGGTATATGGAGAACTCAAAAAACTTAACACCAAAAAAACAAATAACCCAATCAATAAATGGGCTAAGGAACTGAACAGACACTTCACAGAAGAAGAGATACAATCAATCAACAAATATAAGAAAAAGTGTTCAACATCTTTAGTAATTAGAGAAATGCAAATCAAAACTACTCTAAGATTTCATCTTACCTCAGTCAGAATGACAATTATCAAGAATACAAACTACAGTACATTGCTGGTGGGAATGCAGATTGGTGCAAGCATTATGGAAAGCAGTATGGAAATTCCTCAGAAAACTTGGAATGTAACCACCATTTGACCCAGCTATCCCACTTCCCAGTTTATACCCAAAAGAATTAAAATCAGCATGTGATGCAGTCATATCAATGCTTATAGCAGCTCAATTCAAAATAGCTAAACTATGAAATCAACCTAGGTACCATTCAACAGATGAGTGGATAAAAAACAAATGTGGAATATATATATATGATGGAATATTACTCTGCCTTAAAGAAGAATGAAATTATGACATTTGCTAATAAATGGATAGAACTGGAGAATATCATGCTAAACAAAATAAGTCAATCCCCCAACACCAAAAGCAGAATGTTTACTCTGATGTGCAGATATTAATTCACAATAGGTGGGTCTAGGGAAAATAGAATTACTTTAGATTAGGTAGAGAGGATGGAAGGGAGGGGATATGGGATAGGAAGGATAGTAGAATGAATCAGACATTATTGCTCTATGTACATATATAACTATATGACTGGTAAGATTCTACACAATGTATAACCAGAAGAATGAGAAATTAAACTCCATTATATATGAAATATCAAAGTGTATTCTACTGTCCTGTATAATGAATTAAAAATATAAATTGAAAAAATCTTGGAAGGTATGTTATTCTCAAAATGATACTTCTCCACATGACTGGCATGTCATGTCAGGAGGGTGTCTTGGAAGAGGAGTTTGGTCATCTGTGACTTATTGCTTCTGTAGTACCCTGGCAGTGTGTACTTATTGATATGCTTGAAGGCCCTGGGGCTTTCACTGTGGCAGATTACAGATGGTTTCCAATTGTAGCCTGCAACACTGCCCCCCAGCAAGACTGTTATCTTCTCTTTAAAAGTCTAGAAACAGCATTGACTTGGCCTGCTTCTGCATGAAAGTCCTTGCAGGCATCTGAAATTTGTTCTGACAAGTTATTTTGCTCCACAATCAGCTTATCTAGAGGTTCCAAGATTTTTTAGCGTCCTTCACATCAACACTCACAGACTCAACATTCACTTTCATATTATCTAGTGAATATTTGTTCCTGAATTGTTCAAACTATTGAACTATTGTTCAAGCTCACAGTAAATTAAATGTCAAACTCAGGTCCAGTCTTTCTTTCAACATCATCCACCAAACTTTCTGCTTTGGCTGGGATTCTCATGACTGAGGGGTATATATTTCTATGGCTACTCTACAACCCAGGTCATTAACAATATTCCTATATCTGATACAGACCCCTCTTGAATTTTTGTTAGTCTCATCACCTTCAATGAAGAAGACCCTTTAAAAATTTCCATCACTTCATTCTTGTTCTTCAAGATCACTGCTATGGTGGGAGGGGCATGACTGATGGGTAAGCAACAACCATCATTGATTTCCCACTGTCTCCTTTTTTTTTATTTTTTATTTGTTCTTTTTAGATATACATGATAGAAGAGTGTATTTTGACATATTATACATGCATGGAGTATAATGTATTCTAATTAGGATCCCATTATTGTGGTTGTACATGATGTGGAGTTTCACTGGTGGTGTATTCGTATAGGAACATAGGAAAGTAATATCCAGTTCACTCTACTGTCTTTCTTACGCCCATCTCTCTCCCCTTACCTTCATTCTCCTTTGTCTAAACAACTGAACTTCTATCCTTCCCTTCCTGCACCCACCCCTTATTGTGTGTTAGTCTCTGCATACCAGAGAAAACGTTCAACTTCATATTTTGGGGGCTTCTATCACCTTTGCATGATAGTCTTCCAATACATACATTTACCAGCAAAAATCATAAAATCATTATTTTTGATGACTGAGTAATATTCCATTATATATGTATAACACGACTTCTTAACCTTTAATCACTTTTAATTTCATTGCTGCTTAATGGGTTCTTATGCCAGCAACATTAGTGGAAGATTTTGTATATTTAGAGAGCATAATGAAAAAATTCCATGAAATTAAATCAAATACAAAAGAAAATGATATGATTAAGAGATGTAGTAAACACAAAATATATGAAGCTGCTGCTGGTACAAAGCGACATTTTTTTACAGTAAACATTTCTATATGTGGAAGGATTACAAATAATGATTAAAAAGTAGTTCAAATACATAAAACAGTAACATAGCAATTTCTTCTCATTGTCAGGTTTGCCTACATACCTAATGCCCAAAAAGTTATAATAAAGTTTCAGAAGTGGGTTGCAAGTATCATACAAAATAGGAAAGTACTATGGCACATAAAATGGGTGAAATATCACTCTCTTTACACATAAGAATTTTTTGTGAAATAGATTACATTTGCCCTGAATAAGTTAGCATGGAGAAAATTTGAATATGAGGTGGAACAGGAGTGAATTTATTTGAGAATCTAGATGTACAAGCTAGAAGGAACTATATGGGCAAACACTCAACGCAAGATCATGCTCATTGTGTGCAATAAGTAGCTGGTAGTTAATTGGGGAAGAAACAAGCTCTGCAAGAACAGCAGGACAAAATTTCAATATAAGAAATTAAGTTTAAATAAACAATAAAATGAAGGTAAGCAGATTTTGTAATCTATGAAATCTCATGCACCATCTAAGGCCATTACAAGAGCATACCTTAAGGAAACCTACGTTGCCAAAGAATATAATTAAGCAAAAATAAAACAAAACAGAAAATAATGTGTTGACCAAATCTAAAACAAAAAATACTATAATCCAGAGAAAATATTTATTTCAAGAGAAAGAAACTTTGTTGAATAGGAAGAAGAAACTTTCAAAAAAGTTCAAGTGAGTTTAAGTGTGAGCAATTTTCCACAGAAGACAGTATCTTAAGGAATCTCTGTGAATTGTAGTAATTCTGAAATATTTAAGACTAGAACATCATCCAACATCTATGTCCATACTGTTCAAATACCACATATGAGATTCTGCAAGTTTATTTGAGTCATAGGCATTTTAGGGCAAAACTTTTAATAATGACAACATATTCCATTCAAATCACAAGGAAAATATAGAACAAATGATATAGAACCTCTAATTCTGCTGCCTGTTTGAGTAAGAGTTATTACATCTTTCCAGGGATTGATGATTTTTAAATTGATAAATCTGAAAAGTAGTTATTAGTTTATAAGTCTGATATATCAATTGAAATGCTTGAAATGAATATTTTCATGACTTAATATGAAAAGTATGTGCAATAAAATATATATAATTTAATACATTCACATACATGTCATATTAAGCCATGAAAATACATCAAGTTATTTTGCAAAATATTGAATATTTCAACTGAAAATATTTAATCCATAATGAAGTTTTTTAATAATATTCAAAAATTGATTTTATTTATTTGTTTTATTCAGATTTATTTTATTGTTTTATTGTTTTCTTGCTTATTTCTTACTTGCTACAAAGGAGCTTCTTCTTTTGTATGAATACTTCTGCAAGCAGTAGTCACCTCTGTGGTGAAAATTAGCTCTGACCACAGGTTGAGATTCAAATCCTTAGCCTTGATGTGGTAAGATGGTCATTTGGTAGAATGGAATTAGTCATCAATTATCCAGTACAGTTATTCAAATTTGTTTATTTTTAACTTCATTTGTCATACAGTAATTTGGTACTGTAAGATCCAATATGATTACAATGAGATTTAGTAAACTATAAAATAATTGAACAAATAATTCATAAATAGTTTAAAATCCAACATAGCTTAAAATATCTGATAAATAGCATTTATAGATGGCAAATTTTTTTAAATTACTGAAATACTATTTAAGGGAGATATCCTGCCCTGTATCAGTCAAGTTTCCATGATGGGAAAAGAAACATTAGGATAGATACATGATAGACTATACTGAGATAGATAGATAGATGATAGACAGAAGTATTATGATGTGAATTTGCTTATGCAATGGTAGAGACTATCTAGGACCATCTGAGCTTCATTGGGCAGGCTGTGAAAGAGAACGGGCCTAAGACTTTATGATAGAAGCTGATACCATAACTTACAGACAGAATGCTTTCTTCCTGCAGGAAACTTGAGTTCTACTCTGAAGTGCTTTCAATTGATTACATCATATTATATCAGATTACCAAGTATAATTTTAAATATCAAACCAATCATATGCATCACTTATACCTACATAATAGCCTCACAATTAAACCAAGTTTCATTTAACAATTAGAGACTATGTCTTGTCATACTGATACAAAATACTCTATTATATGCCCAAAGATTCATAAGAAGACAAGAATGTCCTCTCTCCTGATTCTTTTCTGACATTTTACTAGAAGTGTGAGCTAGTGCAATAAGACAAGGATAAATCAAAGCTATGTGTATTAGAAAGGAAACAATATGTCTTCATTTACAGTTAATATGATTTTCTAACTAACAATTCTCAGACCATCTAAAAAGAAAATACTGTGAACTAATGGGCAAGTTAGTCAGTTACAAAATGCAGAATCACTTAATCTTCTTTTACACAAGAAACAAGACTTGAAATATAAAATTAAAAATCAATACAACTTATAATTATATTCAAATATCAAAGTGTTGAGGTATAAATGTTGTAAAAGTTAACTATAATCTACATTTAGAAAACTATTTAAAATGGATGAAATCAATCAAAAATATAAATTAAAAAATGATGTCTGTTCTTGCATTGGAAGAAATATTGCTAAGTTGTCAAGTCCTCTTAATTTGATATGGAGATTTAGGGTTCTCCTAATAAAAACTTCAGCAAGGATTTTGTAGATATGGATTCTAAAGGACTTATGGGGTGGCAAAGCAAATAAACAAGCAAAAATAATTTTGAAGAAGAGAAATAAGTCAGATGACATAATACCCAACTTGGTTATTAAGACAGTGTGGTAACAGAAGGAGTGACACATTTGAAACTTTTCATTATTAAGACATTGTGTTAATAGCAAAAGTATAGGCATATAGAACAATGGAACAGAATTAAGAGGCTAGAAATAGACCCACACAAAGAGCCATGCATCTGCATGATGATAATTTGGTTAATGATAGAGTACATATATAAAAGTAGTCTCATAAGGTTATAATGAAGCTGAAAAATTCCTATTACCCAGTGACATTGTTAGTGTCATAAACATCATCACATAGGACGTTGCTCATGTGATTGTGATGTTGGTATCAACAAACCCATTATGCTGCCAATCACTTGAAAGTATAGCATGTTCAATTACAGGCACACTTTGTTTAACGGTCCTTGCCTGTATTGTGCTTCCCAAAGACCGAGGATACAATCACATGCAACAGTGGAATCTTTGTGAAAGGAGGAATTGATTGATCTTCCAAACTTCACAGTTGTGTTACTTTAAGAAATGGCCAACCACTTGGATCAGTTAACAACCAAGACCATTGACCAGCAAAAAGATGATTGCCTATTTTTAGCAATGAAGCATTTTAAAAGTAGGGTATGCACATTATTTTTAGACAAAATACTACTGTGCTTTCAATGGACTGTAGTACAGTGTAAACATGCTTTTATGTGTATCAAGAAAACAAACAAAAAACTCAACTGTTTTTATTGCAGTATTTGCTTTATTGCCATAACCTGGAATAGAACTCACAATATATCTAGGGTATGCCAATATGCACATTTCCCATCATATACTGTGTGTACATATGTATACCCTCACTAATTGCATATATACTGCATTCTGCTTCACAGAATAGTCTCACATAATGAGAAGGAAAAAAATATGTATAAATATTTAGGCTATGTGCATAGTACCTGGTAAAAATGACCATATCAAGTAACTGCAGATTACAGGGAACTACCACATTTTTATTTATTGAACCCCTCATTTCTTCATATAGAGCATTCTGTCACGTGTGATGCTTGCAACTGTCTTCATTTTTTTTTAACAAAAAGACAAAGAATACTTTCAAAATTCTTAGCCTGGTTGACTTTTGGAAGTGAGATATTTCTCTTCCCGCAGCTAATAAAGTTTAGCTTCAACGTTTTTTTCTCCCTTTCACAGCTGTCAGTTTGTTAGAATTAGATTACTGTCTACAATCAGGAGTTAAAAGTTTATCAGCAGATTATTTTGTGTGTTTTCATCACAATGCTTCAGAATGTTTCAGTTGAAAATAAAATAATGCTCCTTCCCTCCACAAAAAATATTTCTTCCACAAAACACAAAATGTAATAATATATCCATGATTCAAATTCTGTTTGGTTGAAATGAAATTATGGTTTACTTTGAAACTTCTAGGTATGTTTGAGCATATGTTTGTTGTTCATGCTTGTTTACAATGATACTCTAAAGAGTTATTTTCACCACATTTACATAAACAAATCTCAACTCTATTTTCTACAAATAAAAGGCTTCTTTTCATATTGCCTTTCTCTGGAGTCTTTCTTTCCTTTTTTTTTTTTTTTTCTTGGTACTAGGGATTGAACCTGGGGGTCCTTTATCATTGAGCTATATCCCCATTCCTTTTTATTTTTTTAGTTTGAGAAAGGGTCTTCATAAGTTGCTGAGGCTAACCTTGAACTTGAGATCCTCCTACCTCAGCCTCCCAAGTCTCTGGAATTACAGTTGTGTGCCAGCATGCCCAGCGTTCTCTGGAGTGCTTCTAATTTTTTATTTGATCCACAACAACCAGAGTTTCATTACACATAGTATCTTAATAAAATAGGTGAATAGATGCATCATTTATGAAAGTAACAAGCAAGTCGTTTTATGTATAACATTTTTGTGGCAAATCTTTCTGTTTTACTAACCATTTTGGCCTTAGATGTTAACTAGAATGGTGTCTTCCACAAAAACCTTCCAGCACCCCCTCTACTTCATCATTAAGATTTCATAACTCATATCCCAGAGCCCATCAAAACCCAAGGATAGTATGTTTCTCACATTTCTCACTTATTTATAACAATGTTCCTTCAATCGAAATTCCTTAAATATCTGTCTATAACACTATGCCATTCTAGATATTTATTATGAACATTCCTCTAGAAGCAAATGAATGGCATAGCACTGAATCATCCCAGTGTAATTTAAGTGCTTGGGGGACTGGGATTAAACTTATTCCCATTGGGATGTGTCTTATAGACCATAAGATCTATGTAGAGGAAATGTAGAATCACCAGTAGCTATCAAGGACATAGATTTTTCCCTTCAGGCTTCTAACTATGTCCAACATTAGTCAATGTCAAACAAAAAGTGGTAGTATAAGAAAGAGAAAAAAAGGAATTTAGTACTTTCTTAAACAACAAAGAAGTGATGGAGTCTTTTAAATACATATCAACATTATTCTACCCACTACAAGTTTAAATGAGAAAAAAAAGTCTCTAAATACCATCAATGTGATAATTATTATTTAGAGATGCTTTATATTCACATTCAAAATTATTTGTTTTCCTGCAATGTGTCAGAAACTGAGTTATGTACAAGGAGTATAATTCTAGGTAAGTAAGTTTCTTTGTGCTCTCGAATATTATGACCTAGTGAGTAAGGTAGGTACCATAAATAAATAAATGATAAAAGAGAATGGACATGATTTTATAATCTTGTGCAAGGATTATGGAAAATTAACAAATGGATCAATTAATATGACCTAAAATAGTATAAACAAAACACAAAATATGGAAGAAGAAAAATATTATAGTGCTTATTTTAAACATGAAATAGTGGGTTTATAAAATATTTTATTGATATTGAAATATTTTGTGTATTATGAAACAATTGTATTTTTTTTTCTTTTTGGGGGTGCTGGGGATCGAACCCAGAGCCTTGTGCTTACAAGGCAAGCACTCTACCGACTGAGCTATCTCCCCAGCCCCACAATTGCATTTTTATTTGTGCATATGTGTACATACACACACAGGTATATATGTCTTTCTGCTATTTGATTTGCCTGTAAGACACATTTACATGTGTGTGTAACTAAAACCAAGATTCTTATGTTCAAGACACTCTGAAATTAAAGGACTTACTGAACCATTAGAAATGCTAGCTAGAAAGATCAGGTCCTGAGACAAGTTTCTGCCACTACCAACAGCAAGGCTAGATAATAGTTGGAACTATGCTGGACCTAGGAGTCAAGAGCATTTTATAATAATACTTAAGGAAGCAACACAATTCATTTACACTGAGTTGACATTGACTGCAGATAAGCAGGGCATGGTAACATCAAGTGGGAAATACTTCAGAAGAGAGGAAGAGTCCTTAAAAAGTACTTGGGCTTCTGGATTGGTTGTGGTTAATAAACTGGAAAATTCTTTTGATAAGTCATTTGAGCAACTTGGGGTTTAGGTCAAGATTTCAAAATACATTTAAAAACATGGTTCCGTTGCTGTATTTTGACCAGTGGTAGTTAATTGATTAACTTCCACTGTCTCTTCCTCCCTCTGTCCTCTGGCCCTTGTAATGGATTTAAGATATCACAGCATTTTCTCTTATCATTAAGGTCATTGCTATGCCAGTCTAATTGTCCATTTGCATTTCCCATTTTAGGTTCAATAGCAACCTGTCATCTTTCACTTGAATAATCTGCCACATTTCCACTGCTTTGAGCTTCTAGAAGACACACTTTAGAGTTAGCCATTTCTAAAGTTTTTCAAGTGTCAAGCACAATTAGTATGAAATGAGATATAAAAGAAGAGTGCTTAACTAGGCTCAAATCCTGCCTCTGCTTTTACTAGATGTGTGGTATTGAGTCATTAAACTTTCTGGACATCAAATTATTAGGGCCCCTTCTTTCTGTTGGGATATGATACATGTTCAAAGCAGGAGATTTAGGGAAGAAACAAATGAATTTTGTACTGCCACTAGTAGTGTTTTTCCACATACACTTTCCAGTGTTCAAATGCATTAGTAGTCCCTGACCATTAGTCAAAATTACAACTGTGCTTCAAATAATATTAAACAAAATTATCTAAAATTGGGATAAAAAATTAACCACAAGAAAAAAACTATCCCTGTGTCATGTGATGCCATGGTAAACATTTTTGTGAATTTGTTATTATTGTGACAATCCATTATTATGACATGGTGATTTAGGACTACCTTTCTACCTCAACTTCACTCTCTTTATTTAAGGGCTTCCTTTTTACGACTCCTTCCTGTAAATCATACTGCTTTACACATATCTTTCCACAGAAAAGTTTATTTTACTAATAGTTAACATAAAGCAAATTGAGATCAACAAAGAGAATCTATGTATCCATTCAAATTTGAATTTTAAGAGGTGGTCATTTGGTTCATGTTAATTTATATTAAAGATTATGGCAATGAATGCTAGAAAATTCATTGTTGAATTCGTATCTTCATTAGTTGATAATGATAACATAAATTTGAAACTCCTTAGGAAATCAATTCATTGATATGCTTCTTAGCCAGAGATATTACCATTCAATATGACTCCAATTTTTTCATAAAGACTAATTTCACCTAAGTAATTCAATGGAAGAAGATATTATGTATCTGAAGATAACCATCTACATTATTAATAGTATGTAACAAAAAAATCACAAATACACAGTGTTTATTTGGCTATTTTTGATTCAAAAAATACAATGTACCCATTTTGATATAGTATTTTTATGGTCATTGTGATTACTATGAAAATTATAACCACAAATAGAATATGTAATGCCACACATTAAGTAAAATTTCAAAATTATAACTGTACTGTGAATACTATTATAAAAATTTTATAAAATTAGGACAAAACATTAACAAGAAAAAAATATAGATGTGGATTGTAAACATTTTTGTTAATTTTCTATTGTTCTTTTAATCTTTCAATGTGCTTCAAATTCAGAGTAATATATTTTAAAGTCACATATGCAGGGAAACAAATTGAGAGATAATTATGTACCTGGTATTACTTGACTTCTAAGCTCATCATAAGTTTTTATATTATCAATAGTAATATGATCACAACACTAATGATTTTTATGATTAATACATATTTTCTCATTGAAGATGATGAAATCCAAAAAGATTGATTTTATTTCAATGAGAGAGATGAATTTGGTACTCTTTTGAAGATATGCCAAATTCGTAGCATTCATGAACAAGCCTAAAGATAAACACCATGATACCAGGGATATCATTACACACTTATTAATTGATTTTAAAATTTGCTAAAATCGTGCTCATTTTCTAGCTATATAGAACTCCATTTTCATTTCTCTAAGCTTTGATGGTCAATGCAAGAGTATTTAGAAAGGTTTTGTGTGGCTTTATATTTTTGTTGCTGTTTGATTTTGTTTTCTTTGGTTTTTTGCATGCATAGAGGACTATTTTTAAAATTTCATAATCAGATTAAGGATGCTATCTACAACATTGAAGCACAATTTGAAGATAATATTGAAAAGGAAGTAAAGGTTATTTTTGCTTTATAGGAATACTTAAAACTTCTCTGACTTTATGAAGTCAGGATTGTGAGAAAACTGTCCAACTGTCCCAAATTGATTTGAAAAGTTAAGTTTTTATGCATATATTACAAATAAAGAATTTAGTAAGCTAATAACTCACCTACTATCATCTCCTCTCTCTCTCTCTCTCTCTCTCTCTCTCTCTCTCTCTCTCTCTCTCTCTCTTTTTCTTTCTCTCTCTCTCTCTCTCTCTCTCTCTCTCTCTCTCTCTCTCTCTCTCTCACACACACACACACACACACACACACACACACAGTCTGTTAGTCTGTGCTGGGAAAAGTAAAGCAATATACAAATGTTAGTAACATCTAAGGAAAGTGTGACCATACCTAATTCTTCAGCCAAGAGTCATTCTGAGGATGGCTGAACATTTTCTCATTTATTTATTGGTCACTTGAACTTCTTTTGAGAAATGTTTGTTTAGTTCATTTGCCCCTTTGTTGACTGGGTTATTTGAGTTTTGGTGTTTTTTTCTTTTTCTTTCCCTTTCTTTTTTTATTTTTTTATTTTTATTTTTTGAGCTCTCTATATGTTCTGGATATTAATCCTTTGTTAGAAAAGTACCAGGTGAATATTTTATCCCATTTTGTAGGCTCTCTTTTCATGCTGTTGTTTGCTGTGTCAAAGTTTTTTAAATTAGTAATTAACTATTGGTTTTATTTCCTGAGTTTTAGGAGTCTATTCTAGGAAGTCAGTCTCTGTGTTTCTAGGTTGTAGGTTTGAACCTGTTTTCTTCTAGCTGTGGCACAGTTGATGATTTAATTCCTAGAACTTTCATATATTTTGAGTTGATTTTTGCACAGGGTAAGATATAGGGATATAGTTTCATTTGAAATTTTAGTCAGAGTAATTAGGCAAGAGAAGGAAATTGAAGGAAAACGAATAGGAAAAGAAGTTAAATTATTACTGTTTGCAGTTGATATGATCCTGTAAGACCCAAAAAAATTCCAGTGAAAGACTTCTAGAGCCGATAAACAATTCATCAAAGTAGCAGGACACAAAATCGACACTTGAAAATCAGTACACTAATAATGAATCTGCTGAAAAAGAAATAAGGAAAACAATTCTCTTCTCACTACTACCAAGGAAGAAAAATGTAGGAATAAATTGATTGTAAGGATAAAAGACCAATATGAAAATTAGAGTTAGGATTATTAGAAGATGACTGATGGGTTAAGTCCACTTAATGCCTAGCTACTAATTGGGGAAAAAAATTGGTCACAGAGAAGAATAATTTCAATTGATTTGACCTCATTCCAACCATTTCAAAAGCAACATTGCTTTATTCTTGGAAATCATCAGAGAACAGAGGTTTATGTCTTGGGATTCAGTAGTTTTCCTAATTGGCAAGGTATATTCTGTCAAACTTTTCTAATTCTGCCAATGAAGAATGATATCCTGGCAAATGAATTAAAGAATTAATGTTGAAGAACTATTTTTAACTTTAGTATTCTAAAACTATTCCTACTATGCTTTTATAGAAGCAGATTTGTTTTTATAGATAAAATGATATTTTTGAGAAAATTTGTTTTCTTTAATTGAAAAAATGAATATAATTAATGTAATCTCAAACTGTTACTCAAAAAAATTGAAATAATTAAATTCTATTGTGTTACTAAAGGAATTTCTATTTGATGGTGAAACCAGTCTGTTCCTAATGTAATCATTTTATTAATAAATTCCAGTGTAAAATTAGGCAATACTTATTTGAAGATAAAGTAATCAAATTGACTCCTACCAAACTATGTACTACTATCTTAAAGTTTCAAGTTGTTTTTTTTTCTAGTAGAAAATACTGTTTTTAAGACCAGTGAAAAGGCAGTGCATTTATTTAGATGTAGATTTTTCATTTTGGAGTGACCAACTGATACCTTGTTCATTTTAAAATATGAGTGGTTAAAGTCCTTTGATCTATAAAAGTTTAGGTGATGTCAAATGAACATTAAGAAAAGTATTCCATTTATAACACAACATTTTTGTCTTAGTCAACCTTTTCACTGCTGTGACCAAAAGATCTGACAAAAACAACTAGAGGAGAAAGAGTTTATTAGGGTGGGACTCACAGTTTCAGAGGTCTCAGTGCATAGACATCTGGTTCCATTCTTTGGGGCTCAAGGTGAGGCTGAACTTCATGGCGAAGAGTGTAGCAGAGGGAAGCAGTTCAATATATCACATCAGGAGACAGAGAGAACTCTGCCCAACAAGGACAAAATATATATTCCAAAGACACACCCCCAGGTACCCACCTCTTTCTGCCCACCCTACCCTACCTGCCCACAGCTACCATCCAGTTAATCCTTATCAGTGGATTAACACAGTGATTGGTTTAAGACTATCATAATCCAATCATTTCACCTTGAAATATTCTTGCGTTGTTTCACACATGAGCTTTTGGGGGACACCTCACATCTAAACCATAACAATTCTGTTAATATTTTATTGTGTCATTTAACATATTTCTCCTTATTTATCTTTTTTTTATGTCCTTTAAATATTTTGGTTAAGAGAGTGTAGGATATTTTATTTGCGTTATTATCCCTAGTCCAGAGATTGGCAGGTAGTAGATACTTAATACTTGATTGAAGAGGGAACACGAACAAATCTTAAACTTACCAGTGTCTTTTTTTTAATTCTTAAACTTCTGAAATATCCATCTGGAGTACTACAGAAATCACTTTACTAATTTAATTCCTTAAGAACATTAAAATTAAATGTAAATGATAGGATGAATTTTTTTGATAGGAAGAATTTTTAAGGTGCAATATTTAATCATTTGCTTTTGCACTTTTGCCTTGTTTTTACATTTCATTCTGAAGATTTGTGCTATTCTATATTACTCACACCTTTTAAATGTTTTCTGTTGTGCATGACAATACTTGTCTTTTAGTCTTTTGTTGTTTTTTTTCTGAAAGAAATCACCTTATATATTAGTTGCTATTTTACCAATAGGTTTATTAAAGGAAATTCAAGGGCATCAATGCAAAATAAAACACATATTCACCAACAAAGGTTTTACTTCCAGTACTTCTCCACATATTGACACTTTTTTCTACCTTTCACAGATCATAGCTACTACAATCAGATCCCATCCTAGAGGGATTCTCTGATCTTTGTTCTTTCTTTTTTTCTTTTTTCTTTTTTTTTTTTTTGTTGTTCTTGTTGTTCTCTGCAGTGAATTAAAGCCAGGACCTCATACATGCAAAACATATACTCCATTACTGAGCTACATCCACAGCTTGAGTTTTTCTGATAGTCTATGGTACAATCTAAGAATAGTCAATGTAAGCAGGTTTTAATAAGTCAGTCAATGTCATTGCTCTGAATCTCCACATGAGTATCACTCTCCTTTGTTCTCTTAAGCAACAACATAGCTACAATAGTATGAGGAAAAGCCATCGTTTGGTGTTAAATTTTAATTGTATGATAGAGTTCAATAAAGAATATTACATATCAGTAAAGCACCTTACATAATCCTTATAAAATTATGTTAATTTACATATGTTCACATGGTATAATCCCCATTAAAATAGCAGTATATTCTATATGGAAATAGGAAAAAAGATCCTAAAATTTGTATGGAACCATGAAAGACCCCAAATAGTTAAAGGAAGAAAAGAACAAATCAAATCTGATCAAATCTGATCAAAAAGAACAAATCTGAAGACATAGCAATATTTAACTTTAAAACATACTACAAATCTATGTAGTACTACAAACACAACATGACAGTGTCATAAAAACACAGATCACAAACACAGTAAACAGAAAATAAATCCACACAGTTATAGCTAATGATCTTTGGCAAAGATAACCAAAACATATGGTGGAAAAAAGACAGGTTCTTCAGTAACTGGTTTTGAGAAACTGGATGTCCATATGCAGAAGAATAAAACTAGAACCTTCTATCATCATATACAAAACTCAACTCAAATGGACAAAAGACTTAAAGTTTTAAAAGCTAAACAGTGAAACTACCAGAAGAATACATGGGGGAAATGCTTCAGGACATTCATTGGCTTGCTAAAAAAAAAAAAAAAAAAAAAAAAAAACCTGAAAGTACAGACAACAAAAGAAAAATTTTGAAACTGGATTTTCTCCAACTGAGAAGTTTCTAGATGGCAAAGGAAATAGTCAACCAGTTAAGAGACAACCAAAAAATATGACAAAATATTTGTAAACTATTTGATTGAAAAATGATTCATATCCAGAATATATAAGGAAATCAACAGCAAAAAGTTCTGTTAAAAATAAACTGATGGTATACATATATATTTCATATATGCATTTCATATATATATTTCTCAAGATAATATATACAAATGGCCAAAAAGTATGTGAGAAATGCTTAACATGACTAATAAGCAAGGAAATCAAATCAAAGCACTAATCAAATAACATCTCACTCCAGTTAAAATTGTTATTATCAAAAATAAAAAATATAATAAATGCTAATGAGTATATAGAGAAAAATAGACACTTATACAACTTTGATGATAATGTAAATTAGTACAACCATTATTGAAAACAGTATAGGACTTTCTAAAAAGATAGAAATATAACAACAGAAAAAAAAATGTGTTGAAATGATTCAGTTATTTATCCCACTACCAAGTATTTATCCAAAGAAAAGAATATCAATACATCTAAGAGACATCTGTACTCCCATGTTTATTGTGACACTAGTTGTGATAACCCAGATATGAAATCAAACTAGGTATCAATTATTATAGGAGGGACATAAGGAAAATATGGTATATATACACAATGGAATATTATTCAACCTTAATAAACAATAAAATCTTGTCTTTGGATAAACCTAGAGAACTTACTTTCATGTTATTGTTTATTGATGTTTATTTCTTTAAGCATCATCATTACAGTGTGATTTTAAGGGTACTCACCCCTACAGTCGACAAAATTACTAGGCATAGAGTGCCTGGGGGCAATTTAAATGAATGAGCTTATTTGGAAACACATTGACATAGAATTGAAGTTGCAGAATAAAATGTATTTCACTTATGACATAGAAACTTTGATGACATATGTGTATATTCATTTTCATTAGGAATGGGTAAGTGAATATTAATTATGTTAACAGATAACTTACAAATAATAGGGAATATTAGAACTTCCAAATTAAATGAGAACAAAGGTGGTTAGAAAACAAATAACTCAGAAATGGTCCACTTTACAAGTTGTTTCAGAGTTAAGACAATTGATATGTAAAACTATGTTTTAGGTTAAACTAAATGTGCACAGGGCAGCTTTACCCAGGGAAGGATATAGAATAACATAATTTCAAGAATTCTGGAAAGGTCTGATAGCCTCCTTACTGTCTCTCAGAAATATGACCCATGACATTTACACTTCAAGTGTCTTGCAAAATGCAAACGCCCTTCAGACAGTCCTCTAAGCTATGATCCATCAGGTAATATTTAGTGTGTGTGAAAAGATATTAAAACCAACTTTAAAGAGTAGGAAATAGGATTAGATTTCAAAGGTGGCATCAAGGGAATATTAATGGCATCAAAAAAATCACATACATTCTAATTCTGCCTAAAATGATGTTGGTCAGTTATAATTGAATTCCTTTCTACTGGATTAATAAATTTATAATTGATATAAATATCCATATCTACAAAAACTGCCAGATATGAGCATCTAATACACACACACAACCCACACACACACATACACACATATTTTGTTTATGTTAAGTTCACACACTGGTTTTAAGAAACTTACTTTTACATTCTATGCTTTAAAGCACCTCCACATCTCTTCTTTGTGCTAATATGGTTTATAATTAGAGTTGTTAAACTGTGTATGTTTATTTCTCTCAAAAAGAATCTGACCAAATTCACTTATTGCTTAGATTCAAAGTTGAAACGTGGTCTTATGTAACCAATATCTTTATGAGTAATCACTCCATACTCAAAAAATTTAGGCTAAGATAATTAGCAAAGGGTAAAGAGTTAAAAAAAAAAATAGTTGCCCCTTGATACCTTTGGGTAATTGGTTCTCAGGACCCTTGGGGGAATTCCAAAATCCTCCAGAATTTCCAGCTATCATTGCTTAGATCAAGGGCAATTTGAAGGGCATTTAGGTTTTGCAAGGCACCTGAAGTTTGAATGTCATGGGTCAGATTTCTGAGACACAATAAGAAGGATATCAGACCTTTCTAGATTTTTCGAAACAATGTTACTCAGCTTGAACAAAGTTGCCCTGTGCATATTTAGTTTAATCCAAAACATTGTTGTACATATCAAGACATGCTCAAAATCTTTATGTAAAATTTATGTAATATTTTCATGTAACCTATACACATCCTTCCCATATCTTTTAAATTATCACTAGGTTGTTTATAATACCTGATGTGATATAAATGCTATGTCAATAGTTTTTAAACTGTTTTGCTGGGAAATAAGGATAGGGAAAACATCTCTGCATGTTCAGTACAGATGTGACTTCTTTTTATAATCCACCTTTTGTTGAACCCACAGTTGGTTGGGTCCACAGATTTGGAACCTGCAGATAGAGAAGGCCAATGGTATATACTTTCTTATCAGGCCTTTCGTCCATACTCGCATGATATTATGATAGGAATACTAGTTCTTAGTTCTATATGGTTTGAATATTTCTCCTAGCTTTTCAGTTATCTTTAGGCTGCTTTTGTCATATAAATCTTTTTAGTATTTATGTAAGGAAAATATAATCTTAAATTGTCTCTGAATGTGAGTCACACTACAAAACTTTTCCCTGCTTTACATTTATAAAGGAATTCAACCTTATTTTCTTCCAGTCCTGTATAGTTTCTTCCTTCCTTAGATTTTTATTACATTCAGAGGTGGTTTTGTTTGTTTGTTGTTCTTTTTTTTTTAATGCCTTGAGATACATTAACTATTTTCAAAGGTTATCAGATACCACCTTCCATCTTTATCCCAGTTATATGAAACACTTGCCATGTCATGTACTAGATATCTATGAATATTTGTCTCAATTTATGAACTTTTTTCTATATCTATTTTTTTCTTTGCATGAGGTAGGAGCACAATGCTTTCCTTATGGAGAATATCTGTGATATATTTTAGCATCTTATAGTACTGATCACCTATAGGAGATCTTAGGACTGCTATAACAAAGTACCACAAACTCGGGGCTTAAAAACAACAAAAATTTAACCTCTCAAAGAGTTCTGAACTCAAAAAACCAATACCATTTTTTAGCTATTGATGATGCTAATAATCCATGTGTTCCTTAGCTTTAGAGACTGTAGAATCTCTGTCTCCATCATCACATAGTGTTCTCCTTGTGTGTCCATCTCTGTACCTCTTCTCTATTGATTATTGTGATAACAGTCATGTTGGATTAAGGGCTCAACATACTCCAGTATGATCTTAACTAATGGCAGGTGCAATGACCCTGTTTCTAAATAAGGTTGTATCCTGAGATTCCAAAGGGTTTAGGATTTAATATATCTTCTGTGGAAATGTGACTCAATCCACACTACCACCAACCCTCATAGTATTGCTTTGCTTTGATTTTTTTTTCCAGTATTCTCTGGTTATTCATGAATTGAATGTTTGGCTTTCCATATAGACTTCAAAATAATCTTCTTTGACTTCAGAAACAGCTTGTTGGCATTTTTATTGGGTTGAATTGTATTGCTAAGTTAATTTAGTGGATCTGATATCTTTATTATGTTCTCTCATTCAAGAACAGCAGCATTTTTCTATTTGTTAACTCTTGTTACTTTTATTCGGTCTTTTAGGATAGTTTTAATTTTTTATTAATTACGTCTTACACATCTTATTACGTTTATTCCTATGATTTCTCTCTTCTTTATTGTAGGTGTAATGGGATTTCCTTTTTATTTATTTCTGTTTTTCATTTTTATGTGTCTATTAAGTTTACATCTATCTATTTAAATGAATTATTCTCATTGTTTGATGTTTTACAGTTAATTTTCTAGGACTTTTCAAAGATACAGTATTTCATGTACATTGGAGAAAATTTCATTTCTTCTTCACCCGTATATATGTCTCTAATTCATTTCTCCTACTCAGTTGCCCTAATACCTCTTAGACAATGTTGATGAGTACAAGATAACACACACCCTTTCTTTTGCTCATCTTAGTGGAAATTCCTCTAATGTTTCCCCATCGAATAAAAAGCTGAGCATAGGAAATTAGGATATTAAAAGTATCCCTTGGCTATGATTTCCTCAACGCTTACTCTCATGAATTGTTAATGAATTCTTTTAAAGGCTTTTCATCAACTGTGGAGATAACAACATTTCCCTTTAATTTATTACTTTTGTGTATGAGATTAATGTATTTCTTAACATTGAACTAATTTTATAACCTAGTAATAATCCCTACTTGATCACAGTATATAGTTTCCACACATGTCAGAATCTGTTAGTACATCATTTTGAATTTTGCCGTCTACATTCATGAACACGTTTTGTCTTTGTATTGCTTTTTACTAGGTTTAACTATCAGTGTCAGGCTTGCTTTATGAAAAAAAATAAGGTTTTCCTTCCCTTCTAGTACTCTAGGAAATTTATCAGTATTTGGATTTTCTTGTTATTGAGCTAGATAAAACCAACTGAACCAGTGATTTTTTTTTTTTTTTTTTGCAGAATAATTTCTTAATAAATTTCTTTAGTTTTCCATTGGAAATTAGTCCGGATAGACTTAATTCTTTTTGTTTTTGTTAATTTTTAAATTTTTATTATTTTTTATTTTTATTAAATTTTTTTTTATTTTTACAGACTGCACTTTGATTTAATTCTAATGGAGTCAATTTGAGTAATCTGTTTTACCCAGACAAGTTATCTCTGTCCAAATGTTTGTAATGAGTAATTTCAAAGTGTACAGACACAGACACAGACACACACAAAAACATACACACACACACACACACATATATGCAAGTGGTTTGCTTTATTTTAATGGTTAACCTGACTTCTCATTTATTATTTTGTATGATTATATTTTTCCCTGTTTTCTTGATCAAATAAGATAATAATTATTTTTTAATTTTAAGAAAATCACATTTTACAAATTAATTAAATTTACTGTATTTCTAAACATTCTTCATTGTTTTGTGCATTAACTTTATTATTTCTTCCCTGGCAATTTCTTTTTATTTATACTATCATTCTTTTTCCTGATTTAAGGGTTAGAATTTTAATTTATTTTCTTCAAGCATTGTGTCAATAATACTATTTAGGTTAAATTTCTTCTGATCACTATTTTTTAAATCTTAAGATTTTTTTCAAGATTAGAGTTCAAAGATAATAATGCTGTAATTTTTCTTTTTTTGGAAAGTTTTCTTGGATTATAGTTTTATACTAGCTTTGTTTCATATATATATAATATATATATTCTATCAGTCATTTAATCTAGTAGGTAGTTTACTTATGTTTATTTAATCCCTATATTAAATTTTCATTTTTTAATTGATTTCTTTTTGAATATCATGCAATTTATTCTTCATATATGAATTGATTTTCTCCTTTTCTCTCATTTTTTTCTTCAAGTCATTCAACTTTTTGGTCTGATTTCTCTCTGTTTTTGTCCATTCTGATTTTTAGTTTTTTAATTACTAATTTATCAGATGCTACTATGAGCAATTTTTCTGCCATATAATTGTTTTGCTTGTGGGGAAGGACAGGATTTGATTTGTGAATTTTTGCTTCCTTACTTTCTGGAATAGTTCTGTGGACTTATTTTTCTTTTATAAAATCTGATATTGACCGGTTTTATAAAATTCCTAGCTTATTGGCCGTCTTTTTAATGTCACCCTAGTACAGTATGTGAACTTCACTGATGATTCTTTGCTTTGTGTGTGTGTTTCGGTATGTGGTAAAATGCATTCCTCCAATCCCACAGGTTTTGCTCTTAATTTTGTGGTTTCCAAACTATTTTTTCTTTTCCCTTTTCTATGATAGTATTCCTTTACTTTGATTTTTGTCTTTGTAATCTTACAAGAACATGTGTTTGGAAGATAATCCCTTTAAAACATGCCTTTAATTCACCTTTACTAGCATTCCTTTTCTGTATTTCCCAGCAGGTTTCTGGGAACATGTGCCTATGCATATCATTAAGTTAATTGACAACAGTTTTGATTAATACCCTTATGGGAAAATGGTTAAGATGCAACATAGTACTGAAACATAGATTCCTAACTGATTGAACAGTATTAAATATCTATATTGATTTTATGTCATATAAATGCAAATGTTTTCAGTTAATAGAGTGACTGAATCCATTTTTACCTCTTCAAAGATATTAGTCTACCAACTACCCTCCTGTGTGCTTGCATTAATAATTTCACATGCTCCTAATTCTGTCATTCAAAAGCTAGAATCTGGCACTTTATACATATGTATTTCTTCTCTCTTTACAGTAGTCCCACCAGATTGTGTCTTCCACATTAGCAAAAAGCTCAGATACTCTTTGAAAGATGTATGTTTATAATTCTATAATTTAAATGGTAAGACTATCTAAATCTGTTTGTTGCATTTAAGATAATTCATGTTGTTTGAAAAATTCCTAATGGAAAGCTGAAGTATATTAATTAAATTTAAAATCCTAGTGAAATAGATATAATGAATTTAGTAATTTGCAAAATACAATACTCAGATGAATAAAAGAAAAATACAAGACACATCTGATTAAAGACACTTTCTCAGAGTTGGTTGCAAATGGATCATCTTTATACACATTATTGATGTTTTTAAAGGGGTATACTTGTGAAAATCAAAACACTGAAAAGATTCACCAGAATACTGCTTCTCATTAAGTACATGTTTGATTTAAATATAAAATATTAATGTATTAAAATACATTCATATATTTGAGTTTTATGATAGTAAAAACCAAGGCTATTAACACATTTACCACAGTGGTATCCATTAAATAAAACTGTTAAATTTATTGTGTGTTAAATTTATTAAATATGTGTTCAAAATGCTGCATTATATTATATGCCAAGGATTACTTAAATCAATTCTTGTGATATTGCTGGGAGTGACTCCACAGTTAAGACTCTTGTCAAAATGAAATCCACAGGGTGCAAAATATAACACATTAATAATGTTATAAGAAAATCCAACAAAGTATAAACCTAGTTACAAAAAGATATTTTCCTTACTTCTGGAAGCAATCAACATTTATTAATTGACATTTTATATCCAAGAAAGTATCAAAAATTGCCAATTGAATAACTGCAGCATATTTTCTGTCCCCCAGTTATTCATCTATTGTTCTTGTTCATTTGTAAATCATTCTGCTTACTAGAGTACTGTTGACACCTGCCCTCTCTCCTCCTCGTTTTTTCAGGACTTTTCTTAATTATTGCCTTTTTAGATAAAAGACATTCCATTTTTCCACATTTTCGTACTGAACTTTATTTTAAGTCATTATTGTCTTTTTTCTTATAAATATGTAAAGGAGGTCATGGTAGAAAAGAAATATAGGAAAGGAGAAGATTATGTTAATTTTGATTCTGGATAATCTAAAAATACTTTATATAATAAATAGAAATTATAAAAATGCAACGTGTATAGAGAAATTTTAAATAAATTCATATCTTAATTATTTCAAAATACTATATAGGATCAAAAGTTATGACCAAGGGTAGATGAAAACTAATTTCTTCATATTTGATCCCTAAATAAAATAAATAATTAAAAATAGAATTGCCATTCTTTTCTGCAGAATCCAAAGTAGACTTCTGAGTTAAAGAGGAGTTGGTATTCAGATCAATGAAACTTCCTGCAATCAGTGGTGACTAGAACATTATACTCTTGGCTCAGAAAATGAATCATGGATTTAGAAAGAAATATTTTGGCAATCACGATCAAAGAGTAATGTATCATTACCTATGGCCATTTAGCAATTGGTGTTCAGGGACTGAGGATAAAGTTACAGCTACAGGTTACTAATTAAATGTTATAAATATTGGCCAACTTTACTTGTCATGTATAAACATGCATTCTTGTTACCCTTGGGAAGTTCATTATTCTCTCTCTTATACATATACTCACACCAATGCTGAAATGATTTTTGAACAGGATATAAAGTGAGAAACAAAACTTTTTATATGTCAACCATTTTTTAACTGATGGCTGTAACTTCTGTACTCTCAATTTCCAGTTGAGCTTCAAGCAGTAGGTAGGGATTAAAACCTGAGATAAAATCAACATATACTCTATCCCACAGTAAGACAAAGAGTTATTTGATAGAACAATTTATTTTGGCAACAAATATCCAATTTTACTTTCTGTCACTATGATATATAAGTCTTTTGTTTCCTCAAATTGCACCCTAACTTTGACCAATTCTTTTCTTGCCAAAGTTTTTTTAAGCAAACATTATAAATGATTTTAAATATATATTTCTATTGTACAGATATAATTAGTAATTTCAATTTTCACAAGTGTGTATGTGTGTGTGTGTATAACCATGAAATGTACTGAATCTGATGATTCATATGAGTGTTGAAATTATTTTGTGAAGATATGATTTAATGTATGCTCAAGTTTTTTTTTTTTTTTTTTTTTTGGTTAAGGAATTAAACCTAAATTATAATTTAAACAGATCAATTGTAAATAACTTTTTACAATACAACATTGACAGAATTTGAAAGATAGTCTTTCCCAAAACTTAACCTTAACTTAGTAGTTTCATTACTCTTATTTCTAGGAGGCATATTTTGGTTCTTACACATCATGCTCCATTGCAAATAAACACAGATTTTGTTACAAAGCCATGTTCATTTCTACCACTGCAGTGAAATATACTGTTAGCTCTATGGTCCTGGCCAAATGACTTCACAGTGTCTCTTTTCTACCTCACAATATCTATGAGACAACTCTGCTTCAGGATAGAATATAATAGTTCCAGCAGTCCAATGCCATGCATACTACTAAAGGAAAATGGATCTTTAAAAATCCTAAATACAAAGACATCAATGGAGTCTTGAAAACAATTAAAGCTAAAAGACTAAAATTCCAGAGAAAAAAGAAGTATCTTCAGAGGTAAGCTGAAAAAATCAGCAGCCAATTTTACTTTCATAGGTAACATCTAAACTTTCTAGATTTGTGTTAAAAGTCTGGTTTTTATGGAGAAAGTAAGCTACTGGTAGACAAAAAGAAACAGCTTAGTTCTTAGAGGTTATGCAGGGGTGGAGTAAAAAGTTCTTGATATGAAAAGACCACAAATTGTTATTAATCCCTTCATTAATTCATTTACTTTAAAGAGTGCCAATGTTATAGGCTAAATTGCTAATCTTAAAATGTCAAAAAGGCAAAACTGAATTTCCCACAATATTTCAGGATCAAATGCAAAAATCTGCCAATCTCTCAATCAAAAGCAAGAAAAGGTATATAACCAGTAAAACTCTGAAATTAACAATTTTCTCCAGACTTCACTTAATCCAAGACTGAATTGATATGATCAGCTTTTCACTTGATTTTTATAACAGAGGAAAGAAGAGATGCTTCCCTGCAGATGAGAGTGATATTGAGGACTCAATAAGTCTTCTACATGTAAAGCCTGAAATGCAGTTAATAATTACCACACAGGCAAAGAAACAGAAGTATGACTGTCAAGCATAAAAGCAGACATGATTATTAGGGCTACGGATAATCCAGTTAGGATAAAGTACTTTAATCATAAATAATATATAATTTAAAAACATAGTCAAAGTGTGACAGGTTGACATATTAGACTCCACGGAAATGTTATAGGCCAGACTATATGGGCAATAACCAAACAGACTCCATTTTACCCTGAGACTCCATGTTCTGTAAGAAATGCTTCTCCCATGGGAACACCCTGCCTTTGTACCCATCAACAGATATTTAGCATAGCATGTTTGACAACACAAAACAGTAATTTTTACATAATGTAAAATTGCTCTCTTTTTGATTCCTATTTTTCTTACACAATGTACCACATCAGCAGCAATTGTCTAGATGTTAGTAACCATCCTTTAACTTGTACCCAACTAAGGTCGTGTTGACCCACTTCCCCTTCTGCTTATGATTTTAGATCTCATGATATTAGTTTGTAGTTTTAAATCAAGCAAAAGACACTTATGATTGATGTGCTGACTTATGGTATAAAAGCACCTACAACCCCTTTGGTCAGGGCTATTTTTCCAATAGCCATTTTAAGCGTTGTGTGAGACAGTCACACAGCTGGCTAGTAAAAACTCTCAGTGGTCATTGGTCTGATCTTAAGTTGCACCCCACAACAAAAGAATGCATGTAAGACTAAAAACAAATGATAATTTATCTGATAATTAGAATGTACATTAAAAAATACAGTATTTCATATAGCAATTCAAGAAAGCATTTAGTAATAAGTTGTTCAAAATTAAACATAGGATTATTGATCAGAAAGATGAACCAGGAGAAAAGGAATAGAAAATTATATAAGTGTAATAAAAATGTGGAATGTGCACAAAAGGCTTAGGGATGTATGGTCAGAATACTAAACCTAAGAAATAAACAAGCCAAAGAATTTTTAGATTAGATAAAATGGAGAATTTTCCAGAACAAAAACAACAACCACAAAAAGACATCAATTTATGAATTCATCAACTTCCATGGATGCCAACAGGTTCAGAACAATATAGGTAGAACCAAGTAAAAAAAAGAAAAGAACAAATGTATCTTAGGGAATGTGAAGCTTTGTGCTGACATTGCCACTGGAAAATGGAAGCTGAAAGACAATGGAGTGATATCTTTAAAATACTGAAAGAAAGTAATCACCAAGCTGGAATTGTATGCCTAAAGAAATGACCCAGTGGCACAAACCTGTAATTCCAGCTACTTGGGAGGCTGGAGAAGGAAGATAACAAATTCAAAGCCAATCTCAGCAACTTAGCAAGACCCTGAGTCAAAATTTTAAAAATAAATAAATAAAAAGGGCTGAGGAGGTGGCTCAGTGGTTAAGTGCCCCTGGGTTAAATCTCCTCTACAGAAAAAAAAAAATAATCTGAAGAATGAAGATTAATAAAGACATTTACAGATAAATAAAGTTTAAAGAAAGTTAGTAGTGTTCCTCCTCCAAATAAACATCCAAAAACAAGTTATATTTCGATAGATCAAAGCATGCAAACTGAGGACTATAATACAAAAACTAGACATGGTACATATGTGGCTATATGTAACCAAATACTGACTGTAACACATTGTAACACATAGTAGAGTTTAAAATAAATGTAGCATTTGAATAAAGAAAAATGTAATGTGGAATAAATGTGTTTAAAGGGTTCCAAGACAACTGGATTAAATAACAAACATATAGAAAAATACTAGATAAAAACCAAATAGGTTGGTAATTAAAATATATGTAAAATGATTACTAAAAAAACCTAAGATTTGAGATTAGATAACCAAAAAGAATTGCATGCATAACATAAGGGATATTCAAATTGTGAAGACTCAGAAAGGATTAACCCAAATTTCAAATAGAAATCAAATATGAAAACTGACCAAAGGATACTTTTAACTATACAAATATTGTCAGAGTAAATTTTAAGTCAAGAAACATTAATAGAGAAAATATGAACTTTTCATATTAAAAGAGTCAACCCAACAGAAAGATATCATCTTAATTCCACATTCCCACAATGGTTTCAAAAGCTATGATTAATATCTTTATAGTACTGAAAGAAAAAAGAAAAGAATGTATAATAACAATATGAGTTACTAGTATATATCTCTTCACACACACAAAAAAAAAACAATAAACCATTTTATTTGCAAAGGATCTAAATAAGAGAATTGGTAACTTTTACCTAGTTGATATAACAGGAAACTTCATTCAATTATTATAGAATTCAAACTCTTTTCAAATGCATATTATGGTTTACCAAAGTTAGCAATGTGCTGGCAAATAATGAAAGCTTCATAAAACATATAAGACTTGCAATAATTCAGAGGTTGTTCAACTTCACCAGAAAGGAACTTTACTAGGCCTAGATATTGAAAAAGAAGCATGAAAGTCTCCTATTGCATAAATAATAAAGATTAAATCGTTACACATTCCAAGAATCCAAAAAGAAATTTCAAAGGAAATTGTAAGACTCATTTGAATTGTTTATTTTATGCATACTAAAAATATAGCTCTTGTAGTTATAGTGGTATGCTGTTTCTTAAGCTGGAGTCTCATTAAGTGGGTATGTTAAATTTGTGCAAATTTAGCATGCTTTATGTTTATAATCTCTGTAATTTCTGTGTGTATATGTAGAAGTACTTCAACTTACAATTGGGGTTATATTCAATAAATCCATCATAAATTTAAAAGATCTTAAGTAGAAAATATATTCCATACCATTAACCTACCAAATAGCTTAGTCTAACTCACCTTAAATGTACTCACGATAAAGATGTTAACTTACAGTTAGTCAAAATTATCTAACACAAATACTTTTTATAATAAGGTATTAAATATTTAATGCAATTTGTTGAATACAGTACACTTTAGAGTTATTAATTGTTTACCCTCACAATTGTGTGACTACTGGGAACTGTGGTTCACTGATATTGCCCAATATCATGAGAGAGTATGCTACCACAAGTACTGCACTTGAAAAAATTTCAAACAGAAATTATGAAGTACAGTCTCTGCTCAGTGTGTATCACTTTTGAACCAAAATAAAAGTAAAAAAAAAAAAATCATGTCAACCCACCATAAATTGGGGATCATTTGTGTGTGTGTATATATTTAATAATTTCACTGCTTGATAGAGAATTCTGAGACTTTATACAACTCATTGCCATCAGTCAATGAGATATTACATTATTATTTAGTTTTCTCCTTTCTGATTTGAATGACATTTATTTCATTGTGTTACATATTTACTCCATTTAGAACTCCTAGAAATGTTGAACAAAAGTGAGAAGTATGAGCATTCTTATGTTCCTCATTATATTAGAGGCAATGATTTCAACATTTTATAAATGAGGACAGTGTTAGCTGGGGTTTGTGATACATAAAAATTAATGTCATGCAATACATTCCTTCTCTATACCAAATTCAATTTATTGAGGGATTTTATCATGAAAGGATACAGAATTTTGTCAAATTATTTTTTCAGCATGCATTCAGATGATTATTTTTATCCTTTATTATGTTATATTTTATTCGTTGAACCACCCTTGAATGCCAGAGATAAAAGTTTATTACTTATAATGAATTCTTCTCATGTGCTATTGAATTTGGTTTGCTAGTGTTTATTTTATAGTGTCTTATTATTGAATTGAAGTATTGCAAATGTCACTTTGCCATCCACTTGCTAATATTTTTGTAGGGAATTTTTATAACTTGTTTATGTGGTATTTTGGTCTATAGTTTTCTTATAATATCCTCATTTGATATCAGTAAGTATTGCAAAATGAGTTAGGAATTATTCTCCTCAATTTTTTGGAAGAGTTTGAGGATGACTGGTGTTCATTTTCACTTAAATATTTGGTAAAATTCAGCATTGAAGCCATTAGGTTCTGGGTTTTTCTCTGATGAGAGAATTTTGTTACAGATTCAATCTCCTTACTCCTTATTTTTCAGTTCAAATTCTCAATATTTTCATGACTCAGTCTTGATATGTTGTATAGATAGGAGAAATTTATCCATCTACGTTAGATTATCTGATTTTTGACATAATTATTCATAATAATTATCCAACGTTTATTCAAAGTAATTCTTTTTCTCACTAAAGGATATTTATTTCTGTTGTGTTAACCTCCTTTTTCTTTTCTAATTTTGAATATTTTCTTTCATAGTATAAAAATTTATAAAGTTTTTTTTCTTTAAAAACAACTGAGTTTTGTTAATGTTTTCTTTTGTCTTTCTTTTTCTGTGTATATTTAAGTTATTTATGCTCTAAATTTGAACTTATTTTCTTTTTCCAGTTTCTTGAGGTATAGAATTTGATTGTTTATTGCATAGCTTTTTTCATTTTTGATGTAGAAATATATTGCTATTAATATGCTTCTTTGACTTGCTTTTGCTGGCTTCCTGAAGTTTTCCTCTGTTATGTTTTAAATAATCATTTGCCTTAAGATATTTACTTAAAATCAGCATACTACAGAGACACAGTCAAATCAATGTATTTTGTTTGTTTGTTTGTTTTGTTTTTTTAATTTTATTTTTTTTTTTATTATTGTAAACAAATGGGTTACCTGTTGTTTCTCTGTCTGTACATGGCGTAAAGGCATACCATTTGTGTAATCATAAATTTACATAGGGTAATGTTGTTTAATTCATTCTGCCATTTTTTCCCTTCCCCCCCCACCCCTCCCACCTCTCCCCTCCCTCTATACAGTCCTACCTTCCTCCATTCCTGCCCCCCTCCCTAAACCCAACTCCAACCCCAACACTAAACCCTCCCACCCCCCATTATGTGTCATCATCCACTTATTAGCGATATCATTCGTCCTTTGGTTTTTTGAGATTGGCTTATCTCACTTAGCATGATATTCTCCAGTTTCATCCATTTGCCTGCAAATGCCATAATTTTATCATTCTTTATGGCTGAGTAATATTCCATTGTATATATATGCCACATTTTCTTTATCCATTCATCAATTGAAGGACATCTAGGTTGGTTCCACAATCTGGCTATTGTGAACTGAGCAGCTATGAACATTGATGTGGTTGTATCTCTGTAATATGCTGATTTTAAGTCCTTTGGGTATAGGCCAAGGAGTGGGATAGCTGGATCAAATGGTGGTTCCATTCCAAGTTTTCTGAGAAGTCTCCATACTGCTTTCCAGAGTGGCTGCACTAATTTGCAGCCCCACCAGCAATGTATGAGTGTACCTTTCTCCCCACATCCTCGCCAACACCTGTTGTTGCTTGTATTCTTGATAATCGCCATTCTAATTGGGGTGAGATGGAATCTTAGGGTGGTTTTGATTTGCATTTCTCTTATTACTAGAGATGTTGAACATTTTTCCATATGTTTGTTGATTGCTTGTAGATCTTCTTCTGTGAAGTGTCTATTCATTTCCTTAGCCCATTTGTCAATTGGATTATTTGCATTCTTGGTGTAGAGTTTTTTGAGTTCTTTATAGATTCTGGAGATTAGTGCTCTATCTGAAGTATGATTGGCAAAGATTTTCTCCCACTCTGTAGGCTCTTTCTTCGCATTGCTGATAGTTTCCTTTGCTGAGAGAAAGCTTTTTAGTTTGAATCTATCCCAGTTATTAATTCTTGCTTTTATTTCTTGTGCTATGGGAGTCCTGTTGAGGAAGTCTGGTCCTAAGCCGACATGTTGAAGCTCTGGACCTACTTTTTCTTCTATAAGATGCAAGGTCTCTGGTCTGATTCCGAGGTCCTTAATCCATTTTGAGTTTAGTTTCGTGCATGGTGAGAGATATGGGTTTAGTTTCATTCTGTTGCATATGGATTTCCAATTCTCCCAGCAGCATTTGTTCAAGAGGCTATCTTTTCTCCATTGCATATTTTTGGCCCCTTTGTCTAGTATGAGAAAATTGTATTTATTTGGGTTTGTGTCCGTGTCCTCTATTCTGTACCATTGATCCACCTCTCTATTTTGGTACCAATACCATGACGTTTTTGTTACTGTTGCTTTGTAGTAGAGTTGAAGATCTGGTATTGCAATACCCCCTGCTTCACTCTTTCTGCCAAGGATTGCTTTAGCTATTCTGGGTTTTTTATTCTTCCAGATGAATTTCATAATTGCTTGCTCTATTTCTGTAAGGTACATCATTGGGATTTTAATTGGAATTGCATTGAATCTGTATAGCACTTTTGGTAGTATGGCCATTTTGACAATATTAATTCTTCCTATCCAAGAACATGGGAGATCTTTCCATCTTCTAAGGTTTTCTTTAATTTCTTTCTTTAGTGTTCTGTAGTTCTCATTGTAGAGGTCTTTCACCTCTTTTGTGAGATTGATTCCCAAATATTTTATTTTTTTCAAAGCTATTGTGAATGGGGTAGTTTTCCTAATTTCTCTTTCTGAAGATTCATCACTTGTGTATAAAAATGCCTTAGATTTATGTGCATTGATCTTATATCCCGCTACTTTACTGAATTCACTAATGAGATCTAAAAGTTTTCTGGTGGAATTTCCTGGTTCCTCTAAGTATACAATCATATCATCAGCAAATAGGGATAGTTTGAGTTCTTCTTTTCCTATTCGTATCCCTTTAATTTCTTTGGTCTGTCTAATTGCTCTGACTAGAGTTTCAAGGACGATATTGAATAGAAGTGGTGAAAGAGGGCAACCCTGCCTTGTTCCAGTTTTTAGAGGGAATGCTTTCAGTTTTTCACCATTCAGAATGCTATTATCCATGGGCTTAGCGTAGATGGCCTTTACAATCTTAAGGAATGTTCCCACTATCCCTATTTTTTCTAGTGTTTTGAGCATGAAGGGGTGCTGTATTTTATCAAATGCTTTTTCTGCATTATCGAAATAATCATGTGATTCTTGACTTTAAGTCTATTGATGTGGTGAATTACATTTATTGATTTCCTGATGTTGAACCAACCTTGCATCCGTGGGATGAAACCCACTTGATCATGGTGCACTATCTTTTTAATATGTTTTTGTATGCGATTTGCTAAAATTTTGTTGAGAATTTTTGCGTCGATTTTCATTAAGGATATTGGTCTGAAGTTTTCTTTCCTTGATGTGTTCTGTCTGGTTTAGGAATCAGGGTAATATTGGCTTCATAGAAGGAGTTTGGGAGGGTTCCCTTCTATTCTATTTTCTGGAATACTTTGAGAAGTATTGGAATGAGCTCTTTCTTTAAAGGTTTTGTAGAACTCGGCTGAGAACCCATCTGGTCCTGGACTTTTCTTTGTTGGTAGGCTTTTGATGACTTCTTCTATTTCATTACTTGAAATTGGTCTATTTAAATTGTGCATGTCCTCCTCGTTCAGTTTAGGCAATTCATATGTCTCTAGAAACCTGTTGATGTCTTCGAAATTTTCTATTTTGTTGGAGTATAGATTTTCAAAATAGCTTCTAATTCTGTTTTGTATTTCAGTCGTGTCTGTTGTGATATTTCCTTGTTCATTCCGAATTTTAGTGATTTGGATTTTCTCTCGTCCTCTCTTTGTTAGTGTGGCTAAAGGTTTATCAATTTTGTTTATTTTTTCGAAGAATCAACTATTTATTTTGTCAATTTTTTGTATTGTTTCTTTTGTTTCAATTTCGTTGATTTCAGCTCTGAGTTTAACTATTTCCTGTCTTCTACTACTTTTGGTGTTGGTCTGTTCTTCTTTTTCTAGGGCTTTGAGCTGTAGTGTTAGGTCATTTATTTGTTGAGTTTTACTTCTTTTATTAAATGCACTCCCTGAAATAAATCTTCCTCTAAGTACTGCTTTCATAGTGTCCCAGAGATTTTGATATGATGTTTCTATGTTCTCATTTACCTCTAAGAATTATTTAATTTCCTTCCTAATATCTTCTGTTATCCATTCATCATATAATAGCATATTGTTTAATCTCCAGGTGTTGGAGTAGTTTCTGTTTTTTACTCTTTCATTTATTTCTAACTTCAATCCATTATGGTCTGATAGAATACAAGGTAGTGTCTCTATCTTCTTGTATTTGCTGACATTAGCTTTGTGGCATAATATATGGTCTATTTTAGAGAAGGATCCATGTGCTGCTGAGAAGAAAGTGTATTCGCTCTTGGTTGGATGGTATATTCTATAAATGTCTGTTAAGTTTAAATTGTTGATTGTGTTACTGAGATCTATGGTTTCTTTGTTCAATTTTTGTTTGGAAGATCTGTCCAGTGGTGAGAGAGGCGTGTTAAAATCACCTAGTATCATTGTGTTATGTCTGTTTGGTTTCTAAAATTGAGAAGGATTTGTTTAACATACGTGGGTGAGCCACTGTTTGGGGCATAGATGTTTATGATTGTTATATCTTGCTGATTTATGCTTCCCTTAAGCAGTATGAAATGTCCTTCTTTATCCCTTCTGACTAACATTGGCTTGAAGTCCACATTATCTGAAATGAGGATGGATACTCCAGCTTTTTTGCTGAGTCCATGTGCATGGTATGTTTTTCCCCATCCTTTCACCTTTAGTCTATTGGTATCTCTTTCTATGAGGTGAGTCTCTTGCAGGCAACATATTGTTGGATCTTTCTTTTTAATCCATTCTGCCAATCTATGTCTTTTGATTGATGAATTCAGGCCATTAACATTCAGGGTTATTATTGAGATATGATTTGTATTCCCGGTCATTTGGTTCATATTTAAAATTTTTGACACATCTTGGTTCCTACTTTATTTGACAGTTCCTTTAGGATAATTCCTCCCTTTGCTGATTTGATTCTTTGTTTTTTATCTCTTCCTCATGAAAATTTTGCTGAGAATGTTCTGTAATGCTGGCTTTCTTTTTGTAAATTCTTTTAGCTTTTGTTTATCATGGAATGATTTTATTTCATCGTCAAATTTGAAGGTAAGTTTTGCTGGGTATAAGATTCTTGGTTGGCATCCATTTTCTTTCAGAGCTTGAAAAATGTTGTTCCAGGCCCTTTTAGCTTTTAGGGTCTGGTTTGAAAAATCTGCTGATTTCCGTCTTGGTTTCCCCCTGAATGTAATTTGGTTCTTTTCTCTCACAGCCTTTAAAATTCTGTCTTTATTTTGTATGTTAGGTATTTTCATTATAATGTGCCTTGGTGTGGGTCTGTTGTAATTTTGTGTATTTGGAGTCCTATAAGCCTCTTGGACTTGATTTTCCATTTCATTCTTCAGATTTGGGAAATTTTCTGATATTATTTCATCGAATAGATTGTTCGTTCCTCCTCAATCCCAATAATTCTCAAATTTGGCCTTTTCATGATATCCCATAGTTCTTGGAGATTCTGTTCATGATTTCTTACCATCTTCTCTGTTTGTTCAACTTTGTTTTCGAGGTTAAATATTTTGTCTTCAATATCTGAGGTTCTGTCTTCCAGGTGTTCTATCCTATTGGTTATGCTTTCTATGGAGTTCTTAATTTGTTTTATTGTTTCCTTCATTTCAAGGATTTCTGTTTGGTTTTTTTTCAATATCTCTAACTCTTTATTGAAATGATCTTTTGCTTCCTGAATTTGCTCTGTTAACTGTCGATTGGTGCGATCATTCAATGCCTGCATTTGTTCTTTCATCTCATCATTTGCTTCCCTAATCATTTTAATTGTGTACATTCTGAACTCCCTTTCTGTCATTTCTTCTGCCATTCTGTCGTTGGATTTTATTGATGTAATATCTAGATTTGTTTGGGGCATTTTCTTCCCTTGTTTTCTCATATTGTTCAGGAATCAGCAGTTCATTAAGATATTGCAGATTTCCTCTATCAACTTATAATGTCCCTGAAGATTGCTAGTATATTCCCTCTTATCCTTCAGTAGCCTGAAGTCTTGGAGGAAGTTGATAATGCGGAACTCTACGGAGAAGCTGCCTCTCTAGGGGTGGTGACCCTCAGGTGGCTTATATTCCCTGCTAGTGGGCAGAGGTGCCTCCACTTGTTGACCAATGGTCATCGAATGGGGAACTAGACTGCGGGCTGAGGCAAGGCCTGTTTGTGCCTGTGTCTCTGGTTTTACCGTCCCTGTGGGAAAACCTCCCCCAGCAGGGAAGACTCACTCGGTGGGGATATCTCGCTGGTCAGTTGCCCTCCTAGAGGTTCCCCTCAATCTACAACTACCGCCTGGGCTGGGCTGTCTTCCTCTGCAATGTTCCCAGGGACCCAGACCTATGTCCTGGGCCTGGGAGCCTAGCCCTCCGCAGGCGAGTCTCCTTAGGCTGCCTCTCCCAGAGAATTTGCCCGAAGCCCTGGAAACTTCGCTCTGCCCCTAAGCGTGTCTCCGTGCGGCTCTTCCAGCAAGAAGTCACCCAGCTCCTGGGACCCTGCTCTGCACCCAATCACCCAGCAACGTGGCCCCTCCTCTGAGCCGCCACCTGGAGCTCCGCACAATAGCTCCGAGACCCAGAGACCCGCCACACACCTCCTCCTCCGGACAGCGGCCCGGTTTCCGATGCAGTCACTAGGAGTCCAAGCAACTCACTTTGCGTCTCCTCCTCCTGTCAACCGACCGTAGCCCTAGGCAGTCACTCCAAGTCCAAGTGATCCGCCCTGTTCCTCCTCCTCCTCCTCAGGGTAGCCCCCCCGGGTGTTCAGGAGCGGTGGCTCTGAGACCAAGTGACCCACTGGGCTCCTCCTCCAGGCAGGCCACCGGTGTTCTGGAGCAGCCATTCTGAGTTCAAACTGCTCGCCACACAGCTCCTCCTCCGGCAACCACCTGCGGCTCTGATGCAGTCCCTCCTAGGTCTAGCGACCCGCCGCGCTCCTCCTCTTTCCCCGGGCAACCTCCCGGTGTTCAGGAGTGCTCGTTCTGAGTCCAAACAGCTCGCCAAGCAGCTCCTCCTCAGGCAGCCGCCCGGAGCCCCAGTGGTTGCTCCGAGTCCAAGCGCTGTGCTGAGCCGCCTCCTCTACGATGATCCCAGTTGTCCATGTTTACCGCTCCAGTGGGGGGAGGGGCGTCTCGCCGAGCAACTCTACTTCACAAAGTTCCCTGCGTTCCGGGGCTACCGCCCCATCTGGGGTGCCTCCCCAATGGGAGAGACTCACCCGGCGACTTTGAGTTGGTCCCAAGTCTCTCACTATCTCCTCTTTTGAATCCTGTGTCCTGGAGCAACGTGAAATGCAGCCGCCCTCTAGTCCGCCATCTTGAAAACCCCCTGGTGGGATTTTTCAGCGGCCTGTCAAACCAACTCAAGATGCAGAAATGTCTTGCCAATCTGCATTCACACCATGGTTCGTCTTCTTGACCAGAAAATTGCCCCTCAGTCCCAAGGGTCTGTGAGATATTAAATCAATGTTTATAGTAGCTCAATTCACAGTAGCCAAGCTATGGAGCCAAACTTGGTGTCCTTCAACAGATAAATGGATAAAGAAAATGTGGTTTATATACACAATATAATATTACTCAGCCTAAAGAATAACGAAATAATGACATTTGCCAGTAAGCGAATGGACTGGAAAATGTCATGCTAAGTGAAATAAGCCAATCCCCCCAAACCAAAAGCCAAAAGTTCTTCTTGATTTGTGAATGCTAACCTAAAACAAGGGAAACTGAGGAGGGGAATAACAGAAATCCACTGGATTAGGCAAAAGGAAATGAAGGGAATAGAGGGAAAAAGAGAATAGGAAAGACAGCAGAATTAATCAGTCATAACATTCCTAGCCTTGTATTTGAACATGACCAGGGTAAATCTGCATCATGTACAACCACAAGAATGAGATCCTAAATAGAACAAAACTGTACTCTATGTATGTATAATTTGCCAAAATACATTCTACTGTCATGTATTACTAAAAAGAACTAATTTTTATAAAGTTAAAAAAAAAGATATTTTTAAATTTCCCTTTAAATTTCTTGTTTTACCCATTTTTTTTTATCATGGAACACAATGCTTAATTTCCACATATTTATGAGTTTTCTTGTTTTCATCCTTTTTATTGAATTGTAGTTCTAAACCATTATAATCAGAAATAACTCCTTAATATGATTTCAAATATCATTTATAAAATTCACTTTATTTTTAAAAGCATTTTAACTGATACATAAAAAACATGAAAATGATACATATTAATTGGGCACTATGTTATGTTAAACACATGTATATATACATAATGCTAAATTTGTTAAGATTTATTTTGTAGCCTTACATGATCTATTCTCAAGAATGTTACATGATCAAGGAAATAGGTATTCTTTCATTGTTGGATCAAATATCCTGATGGTTATTAGTTTCACTTGATCTAAAGTGTATTTCAAGTGAGATTTTTTCTTATTAATTTTCTGTTTGGAATATATTTCTATTATCAAAGGTAAGGTATTAAAGTCTGTTACTAATATCATATTACTTTCTTCCTATTCCTTCCACTCTATTGATATTTGGTTTATATATTTATGTACTTCAGTGCTGGATGAATAGGTATTTATAACTATTATATCCCATTGATGAAAAACCCTTTTGTCATTATATAATGAACTTCTTTACTTCCTTTGATAATTTTGGACCTAAAGCTCATCTGTTTGCTACAGATACAACCCCTCTTGCTTTCTTTGTGTTACCTTTTGCATGGAATTCTTTCTCCATCATTTTACTCTTAATCTATGTGTGTGTCCTTAGGGCTAAAGTGAGCCTCTGGGAGCACATAGTTGGGTCTTATTTTTGATCCATCCAGACATTATCATTTGATTGTAGAATTTAATCAATTCAAGATGATTACTAATAGGTAAAGAGTTACTGTTGCCATTATATTAACTAGGGTTTTTTTCTGTTTATTAGTACGGCATTTGTCCTTTCTTCCCCCTTTGTTGTCTTTTTGATTTGATTATATTCTCTAGTAGAATACTTTGACTCATGTTATCATTTTTGTAACTTTCACAAGTTTTTGTTTTGTAACTTTCACAGGTTTTTGTTTTGTGATTATTGTCATGTTTACATAAACATTTTATAGTTACAACATGTTTGCTGATAATATAACTGACCACATACTTTTCCTCACTCCCCCCATTTTTCATTTTTTTATCAAATTTTTCATCTTTTCGTTCTGTGTATCCATGAACAAACTATTATCTCTACAGTTTATTCAGTCTGTCTTTTAACTTTTGTAATAGAGATATAAGTGATTTACACACCACCATCATATGAGACTATTGGGATCTTGACTTTGTGCTTACTATTGCCCGGTGGTTTTATACTTTCCTGTGTTTTCATGTAACCTGTTAGTAGTCTTCAATCAATTTCAGCTTGATGAGCTCCCTGTAAAGCAGTGGAGTAGTGAGGAACTCTTTCATCTTTTCTTGAAGGGAACAATTTTCATTTCTCCATTTCTGAAGGACAGTTTTATATAAAGTACTCTGCTGGCAGGGCTGTTTTATTTCCTTCCCTGTAGCATTTGAATCTATCATCCCACTATCTCCGGGCATGCAAAGTTTCTCCTAAGAAATCTGCAGAAAGCCTTATGGAGGTTGCCTTTTATGTAAAGATGTTCTTTGCTCTTGCAGCTTTCAACATTCTTTCTTTATTATTTTCATCAGACTGGTTGTAATATTCCCTGGGGTCATCTTCTATGGTTTGAATCTAATTTGAGATCTTTTAGTTCCCTGTACCTGGATATTTATATCTTTCCTCAGATTTGAGAATTTTTCAACCATTACTTATTTAAATAAGCTTTCTGTTCCTTTCTCTTTCATTTCTTCTAGAACTCCTATCAAGTAAAATTTAATAATGTATCAAATTCTCTAGGTTTGTTTGATTTTTCTTTATTCTTTATTCTTTTTTTTTTCCTACTCTGACAGTGTTATTTCAAAATGCACAGATTCTTCTGCTTGATCAATTCTGTTATTTGCACTCTGCATTTCATTTGCCATTCTATTTGTTGTACTATGTAGTTACAGAATTTTTGTTTGATTATCTTAATTTTTATTTTTTTAATTTTAATTCACCAATATTCTCATTTTATTCATGTATTATTTTCATGACTTTATTGAATTTTCTCTATCCAATTAAAATTTGTTGAACTCTTATAAAGACATTATTTTTATGTTTTTGTGAAGAAATTTTTAACTCACCATTTCTTAGGGGTCTGTTACTGCGAAATTATTGTGTTCTTTTAGTGGTGAAACATTTTCTTGGTTTTTCATGTTTCTTGTTGCCTTGTCTTGGTGTCTGTACATTTGATGGAGCAATTTCTTTCAAAGTTTATGCATTACTTTCAGTGGGGATTCCTTTCCCTATGGATGGATGTGAAGGCACAAATAGCAGTGGTTCTCACTCTGATAGCACAGTAATATAACCTTTATGTGCCTCTGTTGCCTGAGATTGACATTTTTGAAAACTGCAGCAGCCCTCATTGTCCAAGGCTGTGATTGCCCACAGAGGTGGAAAGGATTTTCAGGACATCATTCTTCCACAAGGCAAGTTGTAGCCAAGGCAGTTCCTCTTGTCATGGGGTCTAACTTTTGAAGATATTAATCATGGAACTGACATTTGATATGTCATGCCGGGTAGCAGCTACAGAGCCAGGGTATGGAACACAGGCACTCATGAAGACACCACTGTAGCAGGGTTCAAGGCAGCAGAGGCATTGGTCCCTCACCCCCATTTTGATAATGTTGTAGGATGTGTATTTGTGGAGCAGCCAGGGAGCTGGGTCCTGGAGCATGAGTGCCTGCAAAGTTATAGCACCTCTGAGATCCAGGGCATGGGCTAGTTCACTGTGTCAGTGGAGCAGCATGCTCAGAGAAACTGCAGCTCTAAGGCTGTGGTTGCTGATCACCCTGTATCAGTGTTAGCTCTGATGTTCTTAAAGATGGGCAAGTGTACAATGCAACCATAAAGCGAGTGTCCAGAGTTCAGGCAAGGGAGAAAACTCAGCTACTCCTGAGTTTGTGGGTTGGCTGGTTCACTTGGCAGTGGTTCAGATGTCAGAAACATGTTTATAGAATGGCATCAGAGTCAGTCTGGAGCATGAGCACACAGGTGACCGAGACTTAAAGTCCTAGGGTCTAGTCCAAACCAACAGTGGCTTTAGAGTCAGAAGCAAGGCCACAGAGCAAAGGCCTCAAATGGGGATGTTTGTGGAACTCGTGTCTGGAGCATGAGCAACGGCGGCAGCTATACCGCTGGGGTCTTGGGCACATTCAGGGGTGGGAAAGGTGGCAGACCTGGGCCTGGAGTGGCACAGCAACACCCATTCTCCAGGCAGGGGCACGCAGCAGCTCACCTCTGCAGAAGTCAAGGCCAAGAGTATGGCTAGAGGGTGCCTCAGTGGTGAAGGCAACCACTGTTCACCACAGAGCAAACCCTGGAGGCAGCGGTGACACCTGCTCTGTGGCTGACTCTGATGGCTCCCTTGTGCCTTCTGTTTCTAGCTGTGTCTAAATAACTCAAATATGACACTTCTCCACTGATCCTCTCTGTGCAGTGTTTCGAGCCACCATATTGCTGTAGATTCTTAATTGGACACTTGAGGCCTTGAAAGTCTATTTTTGTTTTCAAATAAATTCTATCGACTGATTTTTGTGGAGGAGATGAAGATGGGAATCTCTAACTCTATGGTGTTGTGGACATCATTCCTCTAATTTACTGTTTTTAAATTCAAAATTGATTTTATATATTCACATTTTTCCTACCATTGTACAGCTCTTTATTTTTTCTTGAATTATAGCATTTCCTGCTGGGATCGTTTTCTTATGTGTGAAGAAATCACTATGACGTTTTGTAATCCAGCAGAAAGTTATTGTGACTCTTTGTCCAGAAGTGCTTTTTTAATGTTTTTATAGCTTTGCTATGATTCACAGACATAACATAATAACTTCACACACTTAAATTACACAATTTAATGAATTTGGTTTTATGTACTCCCATAAGACTATTACCACAAAAAAAAAAAAGAAAAAACAGATATTTCCATCACCTTACTTCAAAGTTAGCGTGTACTCAATCATAATCCAGTTGTGCTGTCAATCTAATGTCAACTAATCACTGACTTTCTTTTGTCATTAAAGTTTTGTTTACATTATCTTTATATAAATGGTGTTACTAAATATGTACTCATTTGGCATGTATTCTTTCATTCAATCATTTCCACTAGATTTTTCTTTGAAAGAGCAAAAAGATTTGTATCTACCTCCCTCCCCACTCACCTCAATAACCAATAAAATACCTGGCACAAAAACCGAAACTTTAAAAAATACTGTGAATGAGGGTTGTATGAGATCTTAACTCAACAACGCAAAGTCCTAGTAAGCCACAATCAACTGAATGATGCTAGTAAATGGAAGGAAAACTCATTGTGTTTCTGTACCTTAATGACATATGGCTTCTTTTGGTTCTAATATGGTATTAATTTTGTTCAATGGAAAATGTGTCAATGTACTGTCAGCAAAACAGTAAAACTTCTCTAATATTCCCCAAAGAATAAACAGAAGTCTTAAGTACCCATGAATTTGTACCTTCATACTGGGAAGAGGATAGAGATTTTTTCCTCCATTTTTTCCTTCAATACAAGCATGCATGTGAATCCTTACACAGAGAATGTTGTTTTTTCTGAGTCAAGAAAATGGACAGGGAAAACATTCAGCCTTTGGTTTTTTGGGATTGATTTATTTCACTTAGCATGAAAGTGGATGATGATATGTATTGGGGATGGGGGTGAACTTTAGATTACATAGAGGGAAATAAGAGGGAGGGGATATGAAAAATGGTGGAATGAGACTGACATCATTACCCTATGTACATTATGATTACATGTGTGAAGAAATCACTATGAGTGGGATGAATCTACATGTACACAACCATAGAAATGAAATGTTGTGCCCCATTTGTGTACAATGAATCAAAATGCAGTATGTAAATATTAAAAAAAGAAAAAGAAAATGGACAGTAAGTAAGGACCTATTTATCATTTCCTAAAAACAGGATACCACTTTAAACCTAAAGAAATACGTCTTCATTCACCACAATACCCTAGCTCATCTTTCATATTGTGTAATTCCCTTCTTATTTATCAAGATCCAAATCCATTTCCTCTCTATGAATATTACTCAGGTGTTGAGTAGTTGATTTCTTCTTCCATTGTCATAACTTTTGTATATTTTATAAATACAGTGTTCTTGTATTTAGATTATTTTTTGTAATGTATGTACACGTTTGTCTTCCCTACTACATTTTAGGTTTCTTTCCAGAAGCACTGTGTTCCATTCATGTGTATATCTTCAACATCTAGCATTGCCTGGAACAGATTGGGCGTTCAGTAATATCTTTTTAATGAATAGTGTACTTAGTCATAAATGAATGCTTTTCATTTGGCAGCTTTGAATAATAGGCCACAGATTTCAGGTGTGTTCCTCTGCCCCAATAACACCACCCATTGGGGATATTTAACCTCACTGAAGTGCTAATATTTATATACTGGAGACATACTGGGAAGAGGATAGAGATTTTTCCCCATTTTTTCTTTCAATACAAGCATGCATGTGTACCCTTACACATATAAGAATAGTTACCAATAAAACTTTTATCCATGTTGCCTCTGGAGCTGGAAGCTCTGTCTCATTGTTGCTATGCTTATGACCTGGTATTCTTCAGCAAAACTAAGGAGTATGCAGCCAAATTTATCCAAATATTCACTTCCTTTCTCTAGGACTGTCAGGAGAAATAGGGAGATCCTAAGTGCTTTCTGGACCATTCTATCTAGATGAAAAGGCATTAGGGGAAAGTGTACTCATTTTGCTAATGCTGTCTAATAAATATTTATTACTCTCTTCCTCAAATATCGCATTTTTAAGAAAAAAAAATTCACCCATTTAACATAGACATAACAACAAACATGACAGATGAGTTTCTTATACAATGAAAATTCCAGTTAGGTTAGGAAGACACATAAACTGTTACTTACTATAAATGTGATAAGCTATGACAGAGAGAGGAAGTCGTCTGTGGAGGTTACAAGTTCACTCAGATGGGAGAGCTCTCCAAGAGCATTTTGAAGGTGGCAAAGTCTAATTTGAGATAATAAAGGATGCATAGAAAATGGAAAAAGTTTGATTGCATGTTATACATAAAGTTTCAAGGAAAGGCAGCAAGTAAAATTTACTGTAGTATGAATACCAAGAGTACTTCATCAAGAGGAGATATCAAATATAGTCAAACACATGAGGGGCATATCTATTTGGTGAACATAAATTTGGAATTCATCAGACATATATAGTAAGTAAAATCAAAAGTAGAGAGGTTGAAATGCCTAGAGAGTATATTAAGAATATTAAAAAGGAACACCAATATTTATTGTATACCCCAAGGATGTGAAGGCTGAAAAGTTCCTGGAGAAGCAAAGTAGGTCATATGATTACTAACAGCAAAATATTTATTCATGCAATTCAAGAAAACACAACTCCTTCTAAGTATTGACCTCAGATAGTTTTATTTTCTCAATAATTTCAAATGTACAAAATGAACCAATTTTAATTTCCTCATATTCAACACAATTCTGGGAAACTAATTCTTACATATATTTTTTCTAATCAAGAAGACAGTCTCAATTTCAAACAAACACACAAATTGATTTTGAACTTCCCCACAAATGCTTAACTGCAAGAAAAAAATCAAGCTGATTTCTGATATTTTGTAGCAGAATGTAAGGAGACAGATTTATATGTATGTTCTCTACACTTTTATTGCTTTCACTGATTCCCTTTTTCTTTCCCATTTTTTTCTCTCTGAGTTGAAATTCAATTTAAAGAAAAGTAAGGATGAATGAAGCATTGGATCTAGCTGGTGCACCACCAACATACTCAGTGTTTTCAATGACCAATTTTTCACCGTGTTTGAAGGGAGTGAAATATTAGTATTCATCTCACATTGGAAGTAAGCTGAAAAGGCACAGTTACACTTTTCAGTCTGCTTGTTTTTTATTTGAAGTGTAAACTCACAAACTGTAGTTATTGAAAGGAATACAAAATGCACAGAAAGAAATTTAATATTTTTTTCTGTTAGATGAAAGATATATGCATTAGGCATTAACCTAAAAGGTTTCGCTTGTGTTTTAGAATATCATCCATTTTAATTGGTTGATTGATATTCATAACAGGAAATAGTGTCCTAAGCAGATGTTAAATGGAAGCAAGGGGCAGGGAAGAGTGTTTCGTCCTTTGTTCATACATCAATCCTTCATATAGACTAAATATAATTTTCCTCTTAGTTTCTGAGCCTTGGAAGCTTAGGTGAAACAAAATAGAAAGGAACTCCTCAGACATTTTGTACTGTGCTGTACAACTTCAAAGATCTTAAATCCAATTCACCTATAACAAGTGGGAGAAAAAGGTAGAGCCCAGTTGCTGGACAGTTCATGAAGTCAGGGAGATACGAAACACAAATGGGGCAGAAAAGGCCATTCCCCCAAACTGTATTTATAAATACTAACAAACTGATATGAGAAAAATAAAATGGTGTTCCTCTTACCTTTGACCATTAAAATGTGTCAAGAATAAAAGCAAACAACTGAATAAAGCCATATGAAATAAAATATGCTTATTATCTTTCTAAAGAATTTGAAATAATCTTATTTTTAATAAAAACCATAAATATTTTATAACCGAAGAGGACACATTGCCAACATGCTTAGTTTAACATAGCACAATCTACTTAAATAAAATCCTGAAAGAAGGGGATTGACTATATTAAAGATGAATGAATACAGGGGCAACTTTGACCAACTATGCAAGTCAATTGAATAAATATTTATTGATTTTCTGTAATGGATAGCCAGCATTATGCTAGGTGGTAGGAACATAGAAAATAAGATAAAAATTTTGTCCTTCTCTTAAGAAGTTTATAATCTAGAGTAGAGAAACTTTTAAACACAACTTTATAAAATAAATCATGTGTCAAAACAATGTTTCAGTAATGAACATTTAGAATCTGTACCATCTTTTAAGATAGATAATGTTAATATATTTTGTATTCTGTATAAGAACTAATAAAGTTCCTCTGTCTTTTCCAATATCAGAAGTAAAATCAAATGAATACAAAATATTTCCAAAGATACTGGCATTGGGAACTTAATGACAGAGCCAATTGGATCTGATAAACCCCATCCTTACATCTTGCCAAGATTCTAAAAATATCTCAAGGGAGCATTTGGTTCTCCAGAGAAAAAACTCTTAGCCAAATCAAGGCCAACATGGAAAAGGGGAGGAAGATAATTACCTGTGTTAGTCATCTTTTTTTGTTACTATAACGAAATATCTGAGAAAAACAACTTAAAGAAGAAAAAAGGAGCTCATTGTTTCAGTCTATGGCCAACTACCTCAGTTGTTTCTGGCCCTATGGTGGGGCAGTACAACTTGGTGGATGGGTGTGGTGCAGCAAAGTGTCTTATCTTATGGTGTCTAGAAGACAGGGAGAAACGGGTAGGGGACAAGATACAGTCTTAAAGAACATGCCCTCAAAGACGCGTACTCTCCAACTAGGCTCCATCTCCTTCAGTTTCCACCCCCTTATGATAATTCTATGACCCCTCAAAGTACTGATTCATAGATGAGTCAGATCCCTCTTGATCCAGTTACTTCCCCAAATCCCTACCTTTGATCACTGCAGCATCAGGAACCAAGCCTTCAACATGTAAGCCTTCAGGTGTCATATCACTCCAACTTTACACTGTCCTTAACACACCAACTGGGAAATGTCTTCCTCTTCTTGCCTGGATGTCTGTGTCCCCTCCAAAATTCATGTTGAAGCTTAATCTCCAAAGTAACAGTATTAAGAGATGCAGCTTTTGGGAGGTGATTAGTTCTCAAGGGTTACCCTCAAGAATGGACTTGTATTTTTGTAAAAGGTTTGAAAGGAACTAGCTGAGTTCCTTTTGTACTTCTACCCTTCCACCATCTGAAGACACAGAGTAGGCTTCCTCTGTGAAGAATAAATAGGTCCTTCGAAGACACCCAATCTACCAGCAGAAACTCAATCTGCCAATACCTTGACAATGCCTTGAAATTGGACTTCCTAACCTTCAGAACTGTGGTAAGTATATTTACATATTTATAAGTTAGGTCTACTATTTATAAATATATGTCACAGATATTTTTTTAGAGCAATGCTAACAGACCAAGACATTTTCCACTTTGGTGATTCATTCAAAATCTAGTAGAAATATAAAAAGGAAGGTGTAGGACACTAAGAGTATTAATGGAAATGTCCCTCCTCTAGAAAACAAGAGAAGGTAATATACATCCCCATGAATGTCTCCCAGGCTGATGATCTTCTGAGAATTGCAATATAGAATTGAACTTATTCTCTTCCTCACAAGACTACTCATAATCTGCTACCACTCCATTTGGGGAAATTCCACAGACAATTAGTGGAGAATTTTGACTTTGCCAAATGATACTATAATCAAATGCTGCATATGATTCTCATCAGAGATTATGCAATAATAATAAATTATTGTGATACTTTAAAACTTTTTAAAATATAGACCTTCTTGAAATTTTATCAAAGCTATAGACAAAAATTTTAATCTAATGTTAATTTACCTAAGAAACTGAAGGTCACTTCTTAAAGTCCAAAAGTCCTCTATAAATTATTGTATAAGTTAGTTCAGTAACAGTTCTTGTACAATGAGTGTATTGTTCATAATATGAACTTAAGTCCAGACTCCCTGTTGTCTGTGTACAATAGCACCAACAAAGGGGCAGATAACTACTTCAGGAGACAGCCTAAGTGTAGAAAGAGGTCAAAATGCACTTCCTCTTACTCAATGCACTCCTTTAATTCTGAAAGAGGAGATATTCAATCACAATAATGCCCATCTTGAGGAAATTTTCCCACTTGTACTCCTTTTAGAATTTTCTAATTATGGTTGTAGTAATGGTTCATCACTAATCTCCAAGTGGAAATTCCACCATCATAAAGCAGAATCTATGAAAAACATATCTATGATTCTTAGATAACAGCACCATTGATGTATGAAGATGAGGTATGAACTGAGAGAATAAATATTATGGACTCATAGTGTTTCTCTAAAATATATATGTTAAAGTTCTAATCCCAATATGACTACATTTGGAGATAGGGACTTTAAAATATAATTAAGGTTAAAAGAGATAACACTGGTGATGTGACTTCATTAATTACTAATATCATTTAACGATTGTACTTATAAGAAAAGAGAGACTAAAGGTAACAGCAAAGTCCCTATAAGACACAGTGAGAAGGCAGCCAAGGGAAGAAGACTTGGGAAAAACTAATCCTGCCAATACTTTGATCATGGACTTATAGTTTCCAAAAGTGTGAATGAATAAATTTCTTCTTTTTAAGGCATCCAGTTTGTGGTCTTTCATTACAGTAACTTTAGCAAAGTAATAGAATGAATATTTGACTGGAGTATCCTTGGAAAATATTTAAGCTACATAAAATATCAGAATAACCAGTCTATACTCCAGATATCCAAAGATAAAATTTTCTTTTTTTAATTTATTTGTTTGTTCTTTTTAGATATACATTACAGTAGAGTATATTTTGATATATTATGCATATAAGGAGTATAACTTCCCATTCTTGTGGTTGTACATGACGTGGAGTTACACAGGTTGTGTATTCATATGTGAATATAGGAAAGATATGTAAAACTCATTCTACTGTCTTTACTATTTCCATCTCCCCCACCTTCCCTTTATTCACTTTTGTATGATCCAATGAACTTCTATTTTCCCCTCCCACTCCTACTGTATGTTAGCATTCACATATCAGAGAGAACATACAACCTTAGATTTTTTGGAAATGGCTTATTTCACTTAGCATGGCAGTCTCCAGATCCAGCCATTTACTGACAAATACCATAATTTCATTCTTCTTAATAGCCAAGTAATATTCAATTATGTATATATACCACATTTTCTTTTTCTATTTTTTGGTTGAAAGGCACCTAGGTTGGCTCCCTAGCTTAGCTATTGTAAATTGAATTGCTATAAACATTGATGTGACTGTGTCACTAGAGTATGCTGACTTAAAGTCCTTTGGATATATACCAAGGAGTGACTGGGTCAAATGGTAGTTCCATTCCAGATTTTCTGAAGAATCTCCATTCTGCTTTCCAGAGTGGTTGCAACAATGGATAGTCCCACCAACAATGTATGAGCGTACCTTTTCCCCCAACATCCTCGCCAACATTTATTTTTATTTGTATTATTGGTAATTGCCATTCTGACTGAAGGGAGATGAAATCTTAGTGTAGTTTTAATTTGCATTACTCTAATTGCTAGAGATGTTGAAAATTTTTTCATATATTTGCTGACCATTCATATTTTTTTCTTCTGTAAAGTGCCTGTTCCTTTACCCATTTATTGATTGGGTAATTATTTGGGATTTTCTTTCTTTCTTTCTTGTGTGTGTGTGTGTGTGTGCGTTTGTGTATCTAAGTTTTTTGAGTTCTTCGTATATCCTGGAGATAAATGAGTTGCAGATTGTAAAGATTTTCTTTCAGTCTTCAGGCTTCCCCTTCACATTCTTGATTATTTGCTTTTCTGTAAAGAAACTTTTTAATATGACACCCTCCCATTTATTGTTTCTTCATTTTACTTCTTGTGCTTTAGGAGTCTTGGAGGAATTTGGTTCCTAAGCTGACATAATGGAGATTTGGGCCTACTTTTACTTCCAGTATTCTCTTAGGCATAGGGTCTCTGGTCTAATACTTAGGTCCTTGATCCATTTTGAGTTGAGTTTTGTGCAGGGTGAGAGGAGTCTAATTTCATTCCGCTACATACAGATTTCCAGTTTTCCCAGCAACATTTGTTGCAGAGACTCTTTTCTCTGCCATATGTCTATGGTGTCTGTGTCTAGTATGAGATAACTATATTTATGTGGGTTTGTCTCTGTGTCTTCTATTCTGTTCCAGTGGTCTTCATTTCTATTTGGCTGCCAATGCCATGCCATTTTTTTTTTTTTTTTACTATAGCTCTGTAGTATAATTTAAGCTCTGGTATTGTGATGCCTCCTGCCTCACTTTTATCACTAAGGATTGCTTCTTGGCCTCTTATGAATTTCAAAATTACTTTTTCTATTTCTTTTTTTTTAAGCCCCCGCCCAACTTTTTCTATGTCTATGGAGAATATCAGTGGAGTTTGTTTGATATATGTAGATGTGCCATGGTTTGGGGCATAAATATTTATGATTGTTATGGTTTTTTGATGATGATTCCCTTGAGAAGTATGAAATGTCCTTCTTTGTCCCTTCTGATTAACTTTGGCTTGAAATCCACTTTACCTGATATAAGTATAGAAATCCCTGCTTGTTTATGAGTTCCATGTGAATGACATGTTTTTTCCCATCCTTTCACCTTTAGTGGATGTTCTTGCCTATGTAATGAGTCTCTTGGAGCATATCGTTTGGTCTTGATTTTAATCCAATATGCCAGTCTACGTCTTTTGATTGATGAGTTCAGGCCATTTACATTCAATGTTATTATTGAGAAATTATTTTTATTTCCTGTCATTCTGATTTATTTCTGGTTTTTAATTTGAATTAGTTTCTCCTTTGATTAACCATTCTTCTATTGTAGTTTCTCCCTTTGCTGGCTTTCAATTTTATTTTTTATTTCTGCTTCATGAAATGTTTTCATTGAATATGTTTTATTGTGAAGGCTTTCTAGTTCTGAATTCTTTTAACTTTTGTTTATCATTAAAGGATTTTGTTTCATCAGCAATTCTGAAGCTTAATTTTGCTGGGTATAGTATTCTTGGCTGACATCCACTTTCTTTCACAGTTTGTTGTATACTATTCCAAGACCTCCTAGCTTTGAGGGTCTAGTCTGAAAAATCAGCTAGAATCCAGATCAGTTTCCCTCTAACTATGACTCATTGTTTTTCTCCTGCAGCCTTTAAAATTCTATCTTTATTCTGTACGTTAGGCATTTTCATAATAATATATCTTGGTGTGCATCTACTGTAATTTCACATATTTGTAGTCATTTAAACCTCCTGTATTTGATTTTCCACTTCATTCTTAAAGTTTGGGAATTTTTCTAATATTATTTCATTGAAAAGATTGTACATTTTCTTTGGTTTATCTCTGAGACTTCATCTATACCAATAAATCTTGTATTTGGTCTTTTCATGTTATCCCATATTTCTTGGAATTTCTGTTCATAGCCTCTTAACATCTTTTCTTCATGGTCAACTGTACTTTTAAGATAATATATTTCCCCTTCATTGCCTGAAACTCTGCCTGCCAAGTGTTCTAGTTGGCTGGTGAGTCTTTCCATTGAACTTTTAATTTGGTTTACTTAGTACTTCATTTAATGGATTTCTTATTGATTTTTTTTGTTCAGAATCTCTATCTCTTTGTTGACATGATCTTTCACTTCCTGTAGGTTCTTTCTCATTCCACTCCTTTACATGATCCTTTACCTTACGGATAACTCGCAGGTAATTTTAAGTGTGAACATTCTAACTCCTCTGTCATTTCTTCCACTGCCATGTCAATGGATTCAGTTATTGAAGTATATTTGTTTGTTTGTGGCAATTTTTTCCCTCACATTTTCATGTTGTCTGTGTGTCTACCCATCTAACAGTGCAGATCCGAGGCAGTAGAGTTTCTACCCTGTGAACTTAGAGTGTCCCTGAATGTTTCCTTTAAATCCCTTGTCTCTCCACTTTCCACTTTGCAAGCAGAGGGAGTGCTCTAGTTGGTGCCTCCAGTGGCAGTGGTGATGGCGCTTGGGATCTTCCTTATTGTATTATATCAAACCTCCTAAGTCCCCAATATGCTTCAAATGTACAGTATTAAATCCCAGTAAAGTCTTTTTTTTTTTTTTTGGCCATCTTACACAGAAGCTTCCTACCTGTTTTCTTGGTTTCGTGCCACAGAACACCCAGGAAAGCAACTATCTCTATTCTGCCATCTTGCTAAACTCCCTCCAAAGAGAAAATTTTCAAGCATTCAAATCAAATCTATGGTCTAGTGATTTTTTTGCTAGGTGATACAAAATTTGCATATGTCAGAAAAACAGATTGAAAGTACTCATGGGGATCATTTTGGCAAATATTCCCAAGTAACCAGACCCCTTACAAAGTCATAGAATATTTCTGTGACCATAATAATCTCTCTCTTGTTCCTTTAAATTTATATGATACACCACATAGTCAATCACTGTACTGCTTTTCTTATCACCACACATTAATTCACTGTACTGCTTTTCTTATCACCACACATTAATTTTTTTCTCTTCATTAATTAATTTTTTGATAAGATCTAACATTATGACTCTAAGGGGAAGTGGTCATTATTTCCTCCAATATGTATATATTTTAAGTTAATTATGTGTATTGTGTCATTCCTTTTGAGGACTCCATTTACATGTACTTTGGGCCATTCATATTTTCTCATGAGAAATTAAGGCTCTTTTCACATTTATTTTCACAAATTATTTTCCTCTATATGCTTCATTCTGGTCAACGTAATTTGTATTACTCAGTAGCTTAACTCTTCTGACATCAAAAATCAGCTTGCTAATTTCAAGTAATATTTATGATGTTTTATATATTTAATTTCTAATTTCCTAAATTTTGTTAATTTTTTATCTCTTAGGATTCCTTATATGCCCACATATTATAATGTTTTTGAAAATCCCTGGGCACATTTTAAATAGGTGCTTTAAAATCTGAGTCTGCTTATTCCAAATTGTAAGCTATCTGGTTTCATTTAAAAACTGTTTCTGCTTCACTACAGATCATACCCCTATTTATTTATATGTTAGTAATTCATTGTATACCAGGTATTGTGGTTGATATTTTGCAGAAAATTTGAATTGTATATTACCTCAGAAATGTTAATATTCATCTACTTGACAGATGAATTATTGCATGGTCAATTTTAATTTGCAGAGCTTGGATTATGTGTGTATTAATGTCTGATTATAGGAAAGTGAAGGTATTAATTTTCAAAGCCCCCTTAACTTGTTGGGACTCTAGTTTCAAAGTATATCTCTCCTATTTTGTGAAGCTATTGAAATCTATATTGAGTTATTTCAAACATAACTCCTGTAGTCTTCCCATACTCTGCAATTCACCTGTTGAAGTTAGTTCAGTATTTAGCTAAGTATTAAAGAGTGTGTATACAGCCTTTGGCATTTCCCATTGGGCTTTCTCCTTTACAAAATCTCCTTTCTCAATAGCAATTCTTCTTATAACATGAATTCCTTTGTGTAATACCATTTACAACATTAGTTTTTAATTTTTAGTCATTTCCTTACTGCATAGAATGTAAGTTATCTATTAAGAAAATCCAAATAAAAATCTAAATATCAGTGTATAGGTGGGGATTTCTTTATTTCTGAGTTTAAATGTCTGACAATATATGCATAGTTTGGTCATTTTCCAGTTTATTTTTTTTTCCTGATTTTAAAGTTTCATTCTGACAGAAGATTAATGTAATACAACCTACTATGTCACTACTAGATTCAGGAACTACACACAGATATTTAAAAAAAAATGTGCCTTAACATAAAGGTTAAAAATAATGTTAAAAACTAGATATATTCTTTATTATACCAGAAGTATTATTACTTCGACAAAAATTGCTCACATAATATAAAACTACTTTATGAAAGACAAGTTTTCTAAAGGCATGATATTCATTTTTAATAACTTCACAGACCTATGTTACATAACATCATTTTACTAATCAGACAACACTTAAGAGAAAAATGAATATTGACCACATCTTTGCACAAACTATTCAACTTATCTGGGAATAAGCTATAAAATATTTAATTCAAAACATTTTGCTAGAATGATAAATTATATAAAATTTTCTCTTTTAACTCCTTAATTCTGAAAAGGTAATATTTTTTGATATTACTTGTGCCATTTAGTCTGCATTTGAAAACTTTTCAAACTGAGAAGGAAAGGCAATCTATTTTCAAATTATAAATCTTTCTTTAGCAATAAAATTGACATATTATTGGTGAGTTGTTATTTTTAATTATAATGCTTGGAGATGGTATTGAGATGGCAAAATACACCTAATTTTCCTGGAAGAAACATGCCAAAATATTTAAAATTTTAGAGAAATGTGTGTTTGAGGAAATTCTGATTTTCACATGTGTTATATTTGTATCATATTTTGCAAGAATAATATGAGATAGGGAGACTTTTAAAAAACAAACCAGACATTTTGGTTAATAAAATGAAGCAAATTAAATGATGCTTTTTAACCTTTTCCCACAACTTGGAAAACATTAACACTTGTGACTGATAATAAGTCAATCACTTATATAGTGATATCCATTAGACCTCCTAGGTATCTAAGGCATTATTCATGTCTATTAATTCATGTCTATTAATCATCTGCTTTGGCTAAGCCTAGCTAATTTCTTTCCCCTGTGACACTGGTATCGTTAGTAACATATTACTCCCATCACTCAAAAGGCTTCATGATGAACCCTGCCATTGTTTCTTATGTGTTACCTCCATAGCAGTATTGAAAGGTGATGTTTTAATTTTTATATATGCAACCTAATTGTTTCTCAACAGGGAGTATTAAGAAAATAAATCTGTCATATAAATGTATGAAGTAACAAATAACTCACAAACACTTTAATCGATCGACCAGATTACTCTGAGGACAGTTTGTTACTACATAAAAGTGTTTAGCAAAGCCTATCCTTCTGCCTGCTGGGTTGGGGAAGATTTTCAAGTCACTGCTCCACATTAGATTGAAGTTTGGTTTTCTGTAGTTATTAAGAGAAAGTGATTGAATGCTATAACTTTCAGTATTCAGTATTTCCTACATTTCTTTGTAATTGATGAATACAGGCTTAATAGAGGAGAGGAAACAAAAATTGAATAATGGTGACCTCCATAAACACAAAGAAGAGTTGATGAAGTATTCATCTTTAAGGAAATTGAGAATATGTGAAACTTGAAATCTTTAAAACTGAATGGTAGAATTTTGGGAATCTAATTTATAAGTATATGTTGCATAATAAATAGCCTTTAAATAAGCTTTGAAAAATGAACATTGTAAGTCATCACTATGAAAGTCATATTATAACTGCACTCCTGCATCAACCCATCAAAGGAACAGATTGCAGTGATAATGGAATGGATTCCATGTTTACCCTACTAAACATTTACTTGGATTATTTTACATAATCTAAACAATTGACTTATATAGGCCCTGTAAATTATCCAAATTTTACACATCGACAAACTGAGAGTTAGAAAATTTTAAGTGCATACAGTTGTTGAAAAGGCTGAGAATCAAATCCAGGTTAGACTAATTTCAGAGCCAGAGATTTCTGTATTAGTCTTACTGACTAATCAAGTTTGTACACTTACACCTAATAGATATAATTCTACCAATATAGTTAAAAGAAGTAATGAGAAATATTAAGATAACCAACTTAAAATTTTGGAAGCAATGTCACAATTTAACGCTTTTTTAAGAACTGAAGTATTTAGTCCCAACAACTCAGGTCAGTCTGCACTTCAATCACAGCCCTGAGCTTCAACCACCACCCACTATCATGTGCTCCAGCCACTGTCTTACGCGTCCAACCTTGGCTACCTCCCTGCACCCCACCATCTCATAACACACAAGCCCCTGTCACTACCCCACATCTCGCCTGATGCATTGTCGCATCAGACACTAGCCACATCCCACCTACCAGGTCACCCCATGACCCTGTCACAGGCTCTTCTCCCAAAGCATTATAACCCACAATGGTGAGACCAGGACTGTATTTTTAACTATGAAAACACATGAAAAAGTGGTCTCCATTTTAAGTATCTCAGCAAGAGGCAAACTGAATCTATTTACGATTTTTTTACACTAGCCTTTTTGTGCAAAATGTTTTATTGTCTCTTCCTTGGTTTTTCATGGTTCCAACTAATTTTATGTATTCATTCAATTGTTTTTATTTTTCTTAGTCCTTTTTTTTCTAGTTTCTCATCTGCATTTCCTTTCCTTCTCTCTTCCTTTTTTCTTTCCTCATTTTTCTCCTTTCTCTATTCCTTCCCCACCCTTATATATTTCTTCCCTCTCTTTATTTTTTCCTTCCTTATAATATGATTTAGTAATATGTGTACATCATTAAATGCTTAATTACTCAGCCTATCCTGTATTATTTCTCACTCGTTTTTTGCATTGGTTACTTGAATTATAGTGATAATTAGAAATATTTTTTCAAGATGAGTTGATATATAGTTTGTTCATAAGTTACCACAGTTACAGGTTGCACTCTGTCCTCTCAAACTGGATCAGTGGTTGATAACATTAATTGAATGTGTTGATGCTACCTTGTACACCCAACTCAATTATCTCTTTATAACTGAAAGACCACACATAAAAGAGGAAAAAAACTGCATAAAAATAAATGCCTAAAAGTAGGATTTCAGAAAACATCAAGAAACATGCCAACAAGATACCTCAAAAAATTCATAACCCCCCCAACAAATGAATCTTCTGTCTGATATTAATGAAATGCCAAAGAATACAGAGTTAATTGTTAAAATTACCAATCCAATTAATTAAAAATTATCTAAGGAATAAACCAAGAAAGAAAATACAGAGCTTAGAAGAGTATTCAATAAAGAGAGCTTCTAAAAAGGAAACCGTCAAAGCTCTTAGAAATTAAAATCATAATAATTCAAATTAAAAAATCAGTTGAAAGTCCCTCCAATAAAATATATCAAGTAAAAGATAGAATTTCAGAGTTTGAACACAAGGTGGAAACTCCGGAATATTCAGGCAATATTAAAGAAAAATAAGAAAATATGATCAGAATAAGAATTCTCAGACAGTGAGATTCCAGATAAATCACTTAATGATGTATCTTCTGCTCTTAGAAAGACAAAAACAAGACAATCTCAAAACTAGTAGAAGGAAAGAAATAATAAAAATCAGAGTCAAAATGAATGAGATAGGTATTTGAAAAGCACACAGATTCAAATAGCTGGTTCTTTGAAAATATTAAAAAAAGATTGATGAATCCTTAGTCGAACTTACCAAAAGAAAGTGAAGGTTCAAATTATTAAAATTAGAGACAACAATGGAGATATCACAATAGATGTGATTGAAATCCAGAAGATCATTAGGGATAATGTTGAAAAGTTCCATTCCAATAATTGGAAAATCTAGAAAAATGGATAAATTTTTAGGTGCATATGACCTATGAAAATTGAACCAAGAGAACATAGAAAACTATAAACAAGTCAATAACAAGCAAGGCAACTGATGTAGTTGTAAATGGCCTACCAACAAAGAAAATCACAGGACCAAATGGATTCACAGTTGAATTCCACCATATCTTTTAAGAAGAAAAACACTGTAGAAAAATGACTTTCATGTATGTTTCATCTATAATGAACATAAATTTTAAAATCCTTAATAAAATATTCACAATTAGTATTCAAAAACACATTACAAAGATTACATAGCATGATTAAATTGATTAGATGCCAAGGATGCAAGAATGGTTGAACATAGACCAAAAATTTAATTAATCATATAAATATCAAGACAAAAATTGCATTATCATTTCAACAAATTCAGAAGCATTCTTCAAGCATCCACTCATGTTAAAAATACTAACAAGGGATAGAAAAACTTACCTGACCATCATAAGTCTATATATTACAAACCCAAAGCCAACATCACACTGAATGGGGAAAAACTGGAAACATTTCCTCTTTAAAAAAATAAATAAATAAGACTAAGACAAGGATGCCAACTCTCATCTCTCCTATTTAAGGTTGTATTTGAAAGTTTACCTAGAGAAATTACACAAAAGATGGAAATAAAAGTAATACTAATAAGAAAGAAATCAAATGATCACTGTTTACAGATAATACAACTTCATGCTTAGAAGATCCCAAAAGTTCCAAAATAAACTTCTAGAGCTGATAAGATTCAGCAAAGAGGCAGGAACAAAATCAACATGGAATAAACAATCATTTTAATATATACTCATAATGACTCTACTTAGAAAGAACTCAGGAAGACAGTTCCACTAGCATTAGCCTCAAAAGAAATATACCTGGAATAAATCTAACAGAAAAGTAAAAAAACAAAACAAAACAAACAAACAAAAACCTTTATAGTAAAATTAGGGAATACTAAAAAAAAAGAAGAAGAAAAACAACAAAAATGGAAAGATCTCCCACATTCATGGACAGGCAGAATGAATACTGTTATAAACTGTCATGCTGCCAAAAGCAATCTATACATGCAATTCCATCTATCTGCAAATTCAACACAATTCCCTTCAAAATAATAATAACATTCTTCACATAACTAAGAAAGAAAGAAAGAAAGAAAGAAAGAAAGAAAGAAAGAAAGAAAGAAAGAAAGAAAGAAAGAAAGAAAATTAGTCTTAGAATTTATATGGAAAAATAAAATTCCCAGAATAGCAAAAGCAGTTCTCAAATTATACTTCAGAGCCATCATAATATCTGACTTCGACTTATACTACAGAGCAACAGCAACAAAAAAATTAGCACAAACACATACATAATAGAATAGAGTAGAAGACACAAATTGACACAGATAAGAGTCATTTCATCCTTAGAAATTCTTCAAAAACATCCATTGGAGCAGACTTTATAACAAATGGTGCTGGAAAAAGTAGACAACCCTATGTAGATGAAATGAAAATTAAATCCCATTCTTTTACATTTATCCTACACACAAAAAAAAAAAAAAGAAAGAAAGAAAGAAAGAAAAGAAAAAACTCTCTTAAAGATAACAAACCAATTAATTAAACCAAAACTCACCAACTACAATAGAAAAAAATAGGGTCAACACTGATACCACCTGTTATCAATGACAAGTTTTGCTTCCTCAAATGTTTGAACAGTAGAGATGCACACCAAGGCAAGCATATAAAGGCAAATTTTATTTAAAAGGAGTAACACAGATTTCTCCTTCCTGGGAGGGAGAAGGGGGCCATAGCTGGTATTCTGGTATCCCAAGAAGTAAGAGCTTCCTGTCCCTTTTATACATTTTAGACTTTGTTCTCCTGCTCTCTCCCCACTTATCTCTGTCCTTCCCGCATACTACACTAGGCCCAGGAGATGCTTGTGGGATGGCCAAAAGACAAGAAGCATACAGGTAGGGAGAAGGGCCAAATGGAGTGATCCTGGCAGGAAGCAGCCCAGGAGGCATAAATTCATAACTCCTTGTCTGCAACATTTTGGGAGGGGTAGTATAGGCAAGTAATCTTGGTAATTAAAGGGCTATGGAGACATTGACATTCCAATATCCCAGGGGCGGTTTCCAACTTCCCAGATCCAGACCAGCCTCCATTTTGTCACCCTGACCCTATCATCTATCTACATTAAGTGCCTATCTTTAATTCTTGCTTCAGCACAACACTTCACAGATGATATAGGCATCTATTTCCTCCAAAAGATCCCTAAAACTGAGGAAATAAAATCAAAAATTAATAAATGAGATGACATCAAATGAAAAAAAACTTCAACACATTAAAGAAAATAAGAGTATGAAGAGAGAACTTACAAAGTGAGAGAAATTTTTGCCAATGATTCTTCTGAAAGAGGACTAATGTCCAGAATATATGAAGAATTAAAAGAAAACTCAACACCAAAAAACCCCACAACTAATCCAATCAACAAATGGGAAAATAAGTGAATGTTTCTCCAAAGAAAAAATACAAGTATTAATATTTAATATTTATTTTTTGCATTCCTCATGATTGATGTTCTAACTAGAGTGAGATAAAATTTCAGTGTAGTATTCATTTGCATTTCCTTAATTGCTAAAGATGTTTGATTTTTTTTCATAAATTTATTGGATATTTGTATTTTTTCTTTTGAGAAACATTCATTTATTTTCCCATTGTTGATTGGATTAGTTGGGGGTTTTTTTTGGTGTCGAGTTTTTTTAATTCTTCATATATTCTGTATATTAGTCCTCTTTCAGAAGAATCATTAGCAAGGATTGAAGTAACAGAACATTTGAACACTGTTGATGGAATTATAAACCACTATGATGACCTGTAAGGAGATTCCTCAAAAAATAGGAATGGAATCACCGTATGACCCAGTTATGTAACCCCTCAGCATTTACCCCTCCCTACTTATCCAAAAGAATTAAAGTCAGCATACTACAGAAATACAAGCATAGTTATGTTTATTATTATACCAGTTACTATTACCACTATTGTCATTCCTTAGCATCTTCTGAGAGAGGAAACAGGACAAGCCTGGGACAAACATCTCACTTCTCATTTTTTTGCCCTTTTAAAGATATAAAAAAAAAATGTATATCATGAGCACATCGGCATACACACTTCTTGCACATATTGTAAATAAATAGGTGTATATGTATATATATTAATTATTAGTGATTAATTAACTTACATATTTCTCTTTGAAGATATAATAAAGGCTAATTATTCTCCTCTGCGAGTGCAATCTCATTTGGTAAAGAAAATCATTCAGTACAACTTGTAAACCACCATATTTTGTTACATGGAAAAGAGAGCAGACCTACTGTGTTCTACTTAACTTAATTTAATGCCTGAAGGTGTGTAAATTGCAAATCCATTCATAGCATGTCACTTTCTTTTTAAAGCCCTTTAGTAAGAAATGCAGAAAATTAATTTATTTGAAGCCAAAGTATCTCCAATGTAGTTGGTGAATATTTTAGTCAGCTTTTTACTACTGGGACTAAAATATCTGATCAGAACAATTGGAGGGAAGGAAAAGTTTTTTATCGGTTCATGGTTTCAGAGGTCTTGAGACCATGGATCCATGGATCAGACTCCATCCCTCAGGGCTCAAGGTGAGGCTGAACATGATGGAGGAAGAGTGTGGCAGAGGGAAGCAACTCCCATCATCAGGAAGCCAAAAGAGAGAGACTCTACTCTCCAGATACAAAATATATACCCCAAAGTCACACCCCCCAGGGAACCATCTCCTCCAGCCACAACCTAACCTTCAGTTACTACTAAGTTAATTCTTAGCAGAGGATTAATTCACTGATAGATAGTAACAAGTGCAAAGATAAAAGAAAAGATAAAGATAGAAATTATACTTTTTTTTTTTTAACTGACTATAAATTAAGGTATCCAGAAAGTCCTCACAGAGAGGTCAGTGAGTACCGACATGAAGATGTAGAAAATAAACACGTGGAAACCAGGAAGCCTGAAGAATACCTGTGATCTTGAGGAATGTATATGTCTGCTCTCACGGCCATAACGCAAAGTTCATGTACCTGACCCAAATCCCCAACGTAACGGATGGGAAGTGGGGATTTCAGGAGCTTACTTAAGTCTAAAGGGAACAGGCCTTGAGACTGGGATTAGTGAAGAAGCCTGAGGGTGCCTCCTTCCCCTTTCTGCCATTTGAGGTTACAGCAGAGAGTTCTGTAGGTGAACCAGGAATCCACCCCTTGCCATACACAGAATCTGCCAGTGTCCAGATCCTGGGCTTCCCTGCCTCTGGAACTGTGAGAAATAAATTTCTCTTGTTTATAAGCTACACACTCTGGTACTTTTTTATAGCAGTCCAAGTGGACTAACATATTAACTGAAGAATTCATTAGAATTGTCTGTCATCCTGATAATCGTAGCAATGTTAAATTGTATTACTTAAATTAAAAAAAATAGGGCTATTTTGACTATTTTAGAGAGATGAATGATAGTATTTGTGAAAAGGAGAAAGCACTTTCTAAAATACCAGCAAAAAACTCTTATATATGGTGGTTTGCAACATAAAGAGCTCTTTCACATGTAATTATTGCATTCTATTTTGATAATCACTACATGTGACTGAGAAAGGAATATTATTTTGCTCATTTCTAGGTGATAGAACTATCACTCTGAAATTTAATGAATTTACTGGTTGAATTTAGCTAATAAACATAAGAACCAAGGCTTCAACTTTGATTTTCTATTCCCTAAACTAGTACTAGCTCCATCCTACCATGTTGTATCATATTGTTCTGCAACTCACCTTTAAAGCTATATATCACAATACAACATCAAATTTTTGTACATAAAATACTTCTGAAATTAAGATGCATGTTATGAACTAAAGTCATAATGATAAATATGTAGAAATGTGACCATAGCACTGAATTCGTCCCTACTATTTAAAAAGTCAATTTATTAACAGACATATTAAAAATCGTATTAGTAAGGTACCTTGTGATGCTTCAGTACAGTTACATATTATGTAATCAAGCTAAGCATATGTATGTTCTCAAACACTTATCAATTTTTATGGCAAAAGCAATTCCTATTATTAAAAATTTTAATGGGTAGCCTGTTTCTAAGAAATAATTCCTCCACTGATTGGAAATATTAAGCCTAATTCTAAGAGGGTATTAGATACTCCTTTTCCTTAAAAAATGAACAACTCCTTATTATTCTTCCTCATTGCCCTTCTACTTTATATAATTCTGCTATTGATTAACCAAGTGTCATTTGTTTTCCCCTCTTTTTAATATATGCCTTTGGATGGGTGAATGTTTTTATATTCTACTTAGCTTCAGAAGCTCATTAAAATTCAGATATGTATGTTTATGATTTCTTTAGATATATTAGGCCTATATATATTGAAATATTCTAGTTGTCATTATATTTATTATTCTGAATTATGGGAAAATTCAAGTAATTCAATTAGTTCTGTAGAGAAGTAAATCTTCCACATACCAATAATACAAAGAAGAAAAATAATATCAATAATACTTCTCTCCCATAAATTTTTGTGAACATTAACAGTGATAGCCAATTCATAGCTCTATTCTTGTTCTAGTAAGCCAAGGATTCTTAACGTTGTAATTATAAATGTATTTTCTATAGATACCTAAAACAGTTGAACAGTTGCTTAATCAGACAAGGTAACAAAAAGATACAGATTTTTAGAACTACCTCAAAAGTCTAATTAGAAGAAAATATACAGGAAGACCCATAAAATACACCAGGGTAATTGTATAAGTCACTACTGTGACAATTACCTGAGAAAACAACTTAGAGGAGGAAAGATTCATCTTGGCTTACAATTTCAGAGATTTCAGTCCATGGTAGCTGGCTTTAAGGCAGAAACAACATGGTGGAAGGGCATGGCAGAGAAAAGCTATTCATTTCATGGCAGCTTAGAGGCAAAGAGAGGGAAAGACAGAGACAGAGACAGTGACAGAGACAGAGACATGCAGAAAGAAAAGAATGGATAAGATATGTTTCCCTAAGGCATGTCCCCATGACCCATTTTAAGGCTGCACAATATTACCCTTATATGAATATTTTACATTTTCTTTCTCTTTTCATCTATTCACAAACATTTGGGTTTATTCCATATCTTGGCTATTGTGAATAATTCTACAATAAACATGGGAATGTGGATAGATTCCTTTCAGAATCTGCTTCTTTATACTTCGAAATAATATTGCAGAATCATATGGTAGTTATACTTTCAATTTTTTGAATAACGTCTATATAATTTCCCATAATGTCTCCATCATTTTACGTTCCTATTAACAGTATGGATGCATCCCTTTTCACATCCTCAGGAACACATGTTATCTTTTATTCTGTAATCATAGCATTCTAATAAGTATAAGGTGCTATCTCACTTTAGTTAGATTTGTATACCCCTCATGATTAATAATGTCAAACGCTTTTTTATTTACCTAGTGGCCATTTGAGTGCATTTTTTTGAGAAATGTTCAAGAATCTTACTGCATTTCAACTGGCTTATTTTTTGGCTATTGAGTTATAGGTTTTTCTTATATATTTTGAATATTAGTTCCTTGTCAGATACATGGTTTGAAAATATTCTTGTCCATTCTGTAGACTGACTTTTTATTCTGTGGATTGCTTCCTTTCTGTGCAGAAGTGTTTTAGTTATTGTACATTGTCTATGTTTTTCTTTCATTGTCTATGCTTTTGATATGATATCTAAGAAATCATTGCCAAAACCAGTCTCAAGAAACTTTACCCTGTGATCTTCAAACAGTTTTATAGTTTTAGATCTTAACTTTAATCTTTTAATTCATTTTGAGTGGAATTTTGTGTATAGTATGAGGTAAGAGCCTAAATTATTTCTTTGCATGTTGATATCCAATTTGCATGTTGATATTCAGCAACATTGGTTGAAGACAAAGATGTATGTTCATGGCACAGTGGTCAAAGATTCTTCAACTGTATGTGGACTGGTTTACTTCTTGACTTTTCCTGTTCATCAGTCTATATGTTTGTCTTTATGTCAGTACCATGCTGTTTTAATTATGTTTTAATTATAATTTTCAAATCAGGAAGTATGATCCCTTCCCCCTGGCTCTCCTTTTAAGAACTTGTTGGCCATTTTGGGTCTCTTGTGATTCCATATGAACTTTAGGATTGTTATTTCTGTTTCTACAAAGACTGTTATTTAGATTTGGATGGACATAGCCCTGAATCTGTAGATCACTTTGGGTGACATGGAGATTTCCACAATGTTGTCTTCATTTTCTTCCTCTTTCACTTAGTTTTAAAAATCACAGATTTAAATGTAAATTTAAGTCACTTCACATGAAATTTTGGAACCTTAAATAATAAGTCAGAATAATCCAGGAGTGGGGAATTTACCCTTTGATATTAATATCATCCAAGTTTTATTAACCATCATTGAATATTTCAATTTTTTTTTTTACTGTTAATATTCTGGGGGTGACAGTAATGAGGCTTGAAATGCTATTCAAAAATACATAAGCCCAGAAAGAAGATACATTAATTTATAATGAGGAATAGAATCAAGCAGATCACTTACTGGCCTAGCATATTCTTTTCTTATATAGAGGGTAGATGGGAACCTAGATGACTGGAATTTTACTCATCTTTATTGACTCATAGTATCATAATTACCTAGAATACATATTATATATGTCTTCTTAAATTCCTCTTCTGTACTCATTACTAAATAATATCTCTTCTCTCCCCCCAAATATATGCATATACAATATAAAAGATTTAAATATTTAAAGTAGTGAAAGCTTTAGCCTGGAAGTTACTCGAGCTCTATGCTTAACATCGACACAAAATCACTTTGAAGTAGTCCCAAGACCATGGGGACTACACAACTATGGTCAAATCCTCATGACTGCACCAGTTTTATGTTTTGAGATTTTCATTAAATTTCAAATATTATTTCTTTTTTATTCATTTATGTTGTATTTTTAATATAAAATTATCAGTATGAAAACATTTTAATATAGAGAACTGAATTGATTTTATGACACCAACTTAATACAATTTAATTCACATCTAAATGGTAACTGCATAACATTTCACCTTCTTTTCTTCTTGATTCTTTTTAATTATACATAACATTAGGATTCATCTTGAGATCATTATAAAACATGGAATACAATTTGTTCTAATTTAGTCACCAATACTTTCTCTTTCTCCCCTCCTCCTTCCCACATTCCCTTCCCTCTACTCTACTGATCTTTCACCTATTATAGTTTTTGTTGTGGTTGTTGTTTAATTAGTGTCTTGTGAATATACATAATGATGAGAGTCACTGTGGCATATTCACATGTGTACAAAGGAAAGTTAAGTCAGATTCATTCTACTGTTCTTCCCTTATCACATACTTAATTTTAATTTATATGGTTAATCTTTATGTTAAATATATACTTTTCTAAATGTTAATAAAAACAATTATATTTAGATTCATATATTTGAAGAATATAGAAAGATGGGAAACAATAGAATCTCTCTATTTTAACTCTCATATTATATAATAGAGCAAAAGGGACTTGTAAAAGATGATAGTTAATTAGAGAAAGAACTAGAATTAGAAACTAGCTCACGGAATAATATTCTCTTTTGATGTATTTAAAAATAACAACTGGGTCATTCTGCAATTAAGCTTGCTTGGAAAAACAATCAAAGAAGCATTCAAAAGAGGATAAATAAAAGCTTAGATAAGATACAAGGACGGAAGTCATTGACTATCTGTAGTTGTTTAAACCTCACTTTAATTTATATTTCTCAATTATCACATTTTCCATGACCTGGAAGATGTACTTTGTGAGCTGCCATGAAGTATTGCAAATAATCATGAAAGGCAACCATGTCATGTAGTCATCAATGCCATGATTATAAATGATGTTCTGAAGTTCAGGTAATTCACTGCACTTACAGGAAGGAAATTAAGTATCTCGTGTTTTTACAGTCTTACTATATTTATCATGGCTATGGGTAATCTAATTTTATGTACAGTCTGGTGATACATTAACAAATTTAATGTCTGTTGCCTCATCTTCTGTTATAATCCGTGATCTCTATAGTAGCATTGGGAAAACCGAGGCTGACATACAATCTAGCACTCTTTATCTGGGACACTCAGAGGTCACTATACCATTGTGATCTTTTATAGAGCAATATATAATTTAACTGAAATTTTTTCCAACAAGATATTACAAGGGATAAAATAGTAAGTTTCCAAAACGATTAAACATTTAGACAAGAATAGCATATGCTAGGCTAAAAATAAAGGCTATTAATAAAAGCCTTTATGCGTATTGCTGTCATCAAATCCATCTGTCCCTGTGAGGACTCAGCATGCTCACTGCTATTGCCAAGAGAGCTGTCCTGTGTTGCAAGGACTTTAAAGGACCTATCTTCCCATGAATGCAGTCATAACTCTATTTTCTTTTTGCTTGATGACTATAACCTAACAGAAAGGATCCTGTTCTTTGAATTCGGTAATCTTTGTTTCAGTCCCCTTCAACCCCAATGGTTTTTTCAGCTCCAATATGTTCATTCATTCAGTTACTGCTTCAGTTGCCTTGTCTATAAAATGAAGCTAATTTACTTTCAGTTTAACTAAGCTGTTTGGGTAATTAATATGGGGAGATTTATCTGAACAAATTATATAATTATATACTAGTTTTAGCAATATCAAAAGATAGACCCTTTGAGTGAAAAGAAGTACTGAAAGCATCTATTTCACACTTCTGTCTGATGAACAAAACTTCTTTAGACTTACTAATATTTATTCATACATGGAATATCTATGGTAATTTGGAACTCGTTACCATTCAAAGTGGCCTGTTCTATTATTAGCTATGATTGTTCAAAACGTTGTCTTATAGTAAATCAAAATGTGCTTTGTTATTGTTCCTAACCAATGTTGTCAAACTGCCTTAATTCACACAGAACAAATTTAAAATATTTTCCTACTTAATTCAGTAGGTAAAATGCAAAAGTGTACAAAATAGGAACCATATTCTGATTTCTCTAACATGAGAGATATCAATGTCAATCATTAAAAAGCAATTGGCTTTATACTGTGCAGAGGTATGTTTAGCATGGTAGGGCAGAAACAAGTGGCACCTAATTGAATCTGAGAGGGTTAAGGAAGGAGGTAAAGGGGACTTCATATTCTGTTAGCAATGAGAGACCACAGGAAATACTGAGTACTATAAGAGAAGAGAATATGCATAGACATGAGCCTGGCCATATTTGAATGCTTTAAAACATTTGTACAATGTTAATTTGTCTTTCTAGAGTTCCAATAACAGAACAGAATACGTTGCCCAAATTGGATGGCATAGAGGTACATCTAGTATCAATCAATCAATAAAATATCAAACAAACTTGGAATCTGAAATGAACTTTAAAATATTTAATTTGGCATTAGTATAATTTAATATTTTATATATATGTATTTCTATACAAAAATACTAATATGATATATATTTCAATTATTATTTACTTTAAAACTTTTAAAATCCCATTCACAGATTATGAATTTAAATCATGACAGTGAGATGGGAAGAAAAGGCTAACATACACATTAAAAGTCATATAAGGAGAAGATTAAAGGAATTTTAAATTGTCCATACACATAAACTCAAGGTCCTTAGGAGATAAATGAATTGACATGGATATAGGTAATAAATAATATTTTTTAGAGACTCTAGTTTATTGTCATTTTTATTCAAAAAATATTTCCAGCAAATCCTTCTCTATAAAATTTAAAGATACTTTTTAAAAATATAAATAAAATGGCATAGCAAATATTTTAAATAATTTTGGAAGGAGATTGACTTTATTACAAAGATGATTTTTGAGTATTTCATGGACATAAGTTTACAAGAATGGTACTCAAAATGAATAAAAGTCTGTCAAAAAGGTATTAATTCACACATACATGAATATATGTGTGTGTGTGTGTGTGTGACACATATGAAATACCTCTCCCACATAATGAAACACCAAAAAGCTTATTAAAATGATCATGTTGGTTATGTAGTTGATATGGAAAGAATTCCTAACTGTGGGTCTAGATCTGAATTAGAAGAATGTAGAATAATGTGTGCTCTGAGCTCTTATTTATGTGTATTAAATGTATTATGTGTTGGTATGAATGGTCATTTACATTTGACCACCTTAGAAATGATACACACTGTGTTCATGATGATTGTTTCTGTATGGATCTGGAGTAGATGGCAAGTTATTTAATCGTGTTTTACATAATCCCCAAGGAAATGTCATCTTTTCCACTATTAGTATTTCCACTATTGTTTTCTCAGATATTTTGTGTACAAACTAATTAATAAAGAAGCAAGGAGAAGAAAGGAAACAGCCTTTCCCTGAGACAGGAATTGAGAACACAAGCCCTGTTGCCGGATGAGTCTATGGAAGATAAAGAAGGATGTTTAATGAAGATTTACCCAGGGCTGAGTCGTGCTCAGTCTTATTTCTCTGTTTAGGCTCATGAACTAGAAATAACTTTTCAAGTGAGATAGCTTTGATAAGATTTTATTTCTTCAGAAGCTTTAAGAAGAGTTCAGTGTCACGCCAAGGTTGGTTAGTGAATAGTGATGAAAAGGAGTGAGGTCCAGTGGATCAGGGATACAACAGTCATCCTGTCACCGTCATAAACAGAGCCTCAATATCCAGGTGACATGTCAGCTCTGTCATTGTTAGAGATGATGATCACTGAGGAAAAGGAAGCACCAAAAAGACTTACCTACATACTAAAAGACAATGCTCCTCATTACTGCAGCTTTAAAGAATTGTTGGCTATAACTAACCTTTCTAACATGTTTCTATTCCTTTTTCATTATGTGAATATGGTTCTCTCCCAGATTTAAAATACACAACAACACTTAAGAATAGGAATACAGAAGACATGACAGAAGGGAGCTATAAGTTAGAGATAAGGTAATAAAAAATAATTCATAACATAATATATTTGAAAAAAAATTCTTTCTGGACTTACTCCATTGCATTACAATAATATATTTATGTGCCTATCTTCCCTAGCAGACTACCCAATGCTTCTGGAAGATAGCACCCTTATCTTAATAGTGTTTGTATCCTCAGCATATGGTGACGTTGCCACAAACATTAGTTAAATATGTATTTTTGAATAGGTTCATATTACTTAATATAGACCTTTCAGGAGGCATTTTTCAATGTCTACATGAAAAATGTCACCATGGTCATTTTTATAGTCAATTACAGCTGAATGCCCTATTTAAGTCAGACATATCACATGTTCTACTAAAAAATATATTAGGATTAGATGTGTGTGTGTGTGTGTGTGTGTGTGTGTGTGTGTATAAATCTAGAAAATATCCAATTTCCCATATACTTCTGATCAACAGTATTTAAGTAAAAAAAATCTCATAATATGAATTTTGATTTATTTTTAAAATGGTTTACAACTCTTTTGTACATGTAAGTTTTTGTTTGCATAAGTCTAGAGAATAGCTTTGATAAAATGACCCTCTCGTTTAAGAAAAATGTAAGAATATAATGAGTCCTGCAATTAGTATATTAATTAAACTCCCAAGATAAACCAGAAATAAAATGGAGATCTTTAAGAAAAAATAGTTTTACTTTCTCTCGTTTCATGTGTTTTTAATCTTAGAGGATCTAAGAGAACTAAAAGAAACTTTGATGTGGAAATTGTACACTCTGTTTTCTTTTGCAATTGGGTACAAGTAAGATTTAGAATCAAAGAACTTACAGGACCACAAAGATCTGGTCCCTGTCCTCGGCAGCCTCCTTTCTTAAAATTTCCATTCTATTCTTCTCCAATTCAAATCCCTGCCTGCTCCTTGTATATGACAGACAATTATTCTTGTATACTTTTCTAACTGAGATATTCTTCTTCTTTTTTTTTTTTTTTTTTTTTTTTTTCAGTTTGTTTCCCCAAATCTAATAAACCCTCTCACATTCATACGGTTTCTGTCAGGTGAAATCTCCATTTTCCTTGGAGAAGCCTTTTTAAATGAAACTTTTCTTGAAAGCCCTAAGCAGGACTTGTTTGCATTCTCTGAACCTGCACTTTCTTTTCAGCACTTAAGTGTTACATTGTCATCATTAGGCTACTTGTTTTTCTCATCCATTAGACTTGGGCTTCTTAAAATAGGGAGTGTGATGTTATTCATCAACCAAGCCCATCACAATACCTAGAATCTAATGGGCATTCAATAAATCATGAAGGCCTGTATGAATGAATAAATGGCAAAGCAGAAAATTGAGTGGGTAAGCTTGAAATGTGGAAACAATGACAGGCAAGCAATTAGATAATGTAGATAGTTTAGCCTATGGAAAGAAAGGACCTGTAGAAATGGGCTGCAAAGGAAAACTAAGAATCACCCACCACACGGGTGTACTAGATATCTAAACTTATTGCCCAAGGAAATTCCTGCATGCAGAAGAGGGTTAGCAATAGCTATGTCATTCATTTAGTGTTTATCCAATGTCTATTATTAAATAATGTAGAAGACTTTCATTTTCTGTATGCATTGTACACATCTGAAATTAGCAGGTATCTATACTTCCTAGAATGTGGTCAAACATAAGATAAGATCTCAGTTCAGAATTTTAAGTTCAGAGGCAGTTTCATTTTTTCCTGTGGAAGTAATTTAAAAATTATAATGACTCATAGTAAGCTTTTGGGATGGAATTATGCCCTCCCATTTATATATCAAAGTCCTAACCCCCAGGACATCAGAATGTGACTGTAAAAGAAAATGGACTCTTTGTAGGGAAGATCAAGTCAAAACTGGGTCGTTAGGGTGATTCCTAATCCATTTATGACTGGTATTCTTAAATCATGAGAAAATATAGACATAGCCATGTGAACAGAGGGAAGAAAACATGATAGGAAGAGACCCAAAAAGAAGATGACCACCTTGAAGCCAAGGGCAAAGGCTCAGACCTTCCCCAGGGAACAGATCCTTCCCCCACCAGGCTCAGAAAGAAATAATCCTGCCAACACGTTGATCCAGACGCTTGGCCTCCACAACTGTGAGACAACAAATGTCTGTTATCTAAACCACCCAGTCTGTGTGCTTTGTTAGCGCAGCTTTAGCAAACAGGTACCAGGTAGCAATGAATTCAATATTGAAATGATATAATAAATTCTAATTTTTGAACCTTGCCTGTTTTGATGTAAAATCTGTGTTTCGTTTACATCATCCAGAGCTTATTGCTTTTACTCTTTTATTAAATATCATATGAAGGTAATTTTCTGTTTTTCAGGTTCAGACTTTTTCTTTTTTATGTTTTCAGCACGTTGCAAGATCTGATTTGTTGAAGTTATTTCTTATTTAGAAATATGAACTGAATGACCCTGACAGAGCAATGTTGTCAGCAGACTCTGTTGAAGATCTTTAAGGAGAAGGGCAATTGAAGAAATCAGGTAGAAGTCATACACTTGGAGTCCTCAGGGATGTATTTTGGCAACATGTGAAAGCCAATTATTTCTTCATGTTTATAAACTTATTTTTGTACTTAGAAAGTGGTGAGTTTTATTTTTAAAGTCACATCAATTATTAATTGCAATAGAAGGATGAGCTTCTTAAAATCATGACACCCAAGACTCCTTGAAATCACTTCTCTAGTTAATATTGAGGTGGGATTAATCATGAAGTAGGTTAGGTAATAGAATTTACTATAATTGGTGGATGTATAAACTGTTGACACCTAACTTTCACATATTCCCAAGTTACTGCAAGGTATCATATCAACAATTTATTTATACAGTAACAAAATGTAGCGAGTGGAAAATGGTTTAGATAAAGCCACTATTTGTGGTAATATCATAAAATGATATTATGAAAAGGTACTATAAAAATATAAATTTCTTAAACCCCTTGAATTATTAATCAATAGTATTTTCCCTTGGGAATATATTTTTCTAATACAAAGGATTATTTGCAAAAAAAAAAAATTAAAATTCAGGTTAGTCTTTTAATTTTTTTATTCAATTACCTAACAAAATAATGACTTATTAGATTAAGCTTGTTTCTATTCCAGTTGTTTATGATGCAAAAGGTTTGAAATAAATGCATGCATTGTTGCATGTTCTTGAATAAAGTTGATAAATTTCATTAACTTGACATTTCATCTTCAGAAGACTGAAGGCAGGAGTAATTCTCTAAATTAGTTTGTAATGTGGTGGGTTTTTTTTGTTTTTTTGTTTTTTTTCCCAGCTTACTTACAAGCAAATATTGTAACCTGGTGGATTGAACAACAGAAATTTTTCTCACAGTGCTGCAAGATCAAAATCAAGGTGCAGCTCTCCTTCACTTGCAGATGGTCACATTCTCCCCGTGTCTTCACCTGATTTCTCCTCTCTGCATGTGTTTCCCTGGAGTCCCTGCTTGTGTCCAGTTTCCCCTTCTTACAAGGACATCAGTCATGCCCTCATTTCCCATAATCGCCTTTGAAGGTCCTGCCTACAAATACAGTCATATTCTGAGATGCTGGTGTTAGATTTACATCATTCAATTTAGGGTATTCAATTTGAATATTCAGCCATAACAGGATTCTGGATCCTTGCAAACCTTCCTTCTTTTAGCTTAAAAAAAAAAAAAAAAAAAAACTCATATACTCATCTAGAACTTCAGGTATCAACTTACCTGCATATTTAGGAAAGGTATTTAATAACTTTAAGGCAAATTCATAATTATTCATATAATCTTTAGAAAATTGTCCTTTATATTCTGTATCACCACAACTTCTTTTTTCCCCAGTAATAAAATTAGAAAATATTAATTTTTTCAAATTACATGCATCAAACAGTTCTTCTCCAAACTTGTTCACCAGTAACTCCATTATGATAAAAATATTTTTCTATAGAATTCATTTATTCAAAATAACAAACATTACATCTATGATTTAATCTCATAATCCTTGTAAATGAAATTGCACCTAACACAGACACACTGCCTGACCAAATGGAGCACAGATTTCTATAACACAAAGGAATTATTCAAATTGTCACATGAACGTATCATTAAAAGATGTGGTCCTAATACTATTAGGTAGGCATGCATGTTGGTATAAGAACTGTTAACAGGGAAATTTAAAGATGATAAAATTTAAAGAATGCTACTTGAGTGGAAAAATCACAAAGGCTTTCCAAACCAAAAGAATACAGACACAGATGATAAGGACGGATTGGATAGTGAGTCATTTAAGGTCAGCATGGCCAGAACATGGAGTGGTAGGAAAGGAGAAGCTAGACTAGTAGGCAGATCATTTATGCGAAGTTGTGCAAGTAATATACATCTTGATATGTCATTATTGCATGAGATGATGGTCTGTAGGACTAAGCTCTGCAACCAAATGAGATAAACAGAGTCATAAAATATTTAGAAGATAACATTGATTTAACTACTGAATATATATTAAAAAGTGGCAGAAGTTTCAAGGGGAACTCCTAGAATTCTGATTTATGGAATGGGATTCTATTCATTGAGGAATGAAGTCGTGAAGATCTCTTTAAAGGGGACGATCCTGAGTACTGCTTCCAGCATGCTTTGAGTTGTTTACTAGGTGCTTAAGCATGGAGATCAAATAGATTGTTCTAAATTCTTGAGCTTAGAGTTTCAGACTGAAGATATATATTTGGAGATATGAGCTAATTTTTTTCAAATTATATATTTATGGAGTTGAAATAGTTTAAGAATGAGTATGGAGGTATGTAATATATATTTTTTCTGAAGAAAAAAGTAACTTAAAAATTCTACAAGAACATTAAAATGGAATAAATTTTAAATAAATCAATTTTAAATAAGATGTTTTAACATATTGCAGTTTAATAGATTGAGACTCATAGAAGGTCATCTTGTTTCATCAATAAGCTTTTAGATATATATTTTAATTCACATGCAGTTTACAAGGAAAGCAAGATTATATACATGCAATTTTCAGCACATTGCCACATGTGGAGGAAGTGAAAAGGGTTTGAAGGAGCAAAAAGTGGTTCAGAGTCTTAGACTTTGGCTCATTATCTACAATGTAAATAAATGGTAGACTGACATAATTGGTAGTGTATATATCTACTTCTTTTGCTTTTGCTTATGACTAATTCTAATCTATGTAAATGAAGTTGAATTAACAGTTTTAAACATTTTCAAACTGTGAATTTTGTTGTATGCATAGGAGGGAGGGAAAGAATAATAAAAGAGATCCTTGGTGTTGAAGGCTTTGGAAAACATGTTACTGAACTACTTTAGTTCCATTTTCAAGGAACACTATAATTTCCCTGGATACTTGGAAATATTTCAATTTAGTCAAGTTCTCACCAAAAATACATTTAAAGTATAACAAAGAAAATAAAGAATTATAACAGAATATACATAAAATGGATAGTTTTGAATGCCATAACAAGGGACGGGTTGCATTTTATACGACATTTAAAAGGGCGAGTAATTATGTGGGTTAATATAAGGGAATTCACTGTAATTGGCCAAAATACTCATTACCGATATGTAACTTCACATTCCCCTGAGACGCTGTCCATCTAAGAAAGGCAAAATAGCTTAGTCAAGGACACACAATTGGAGAAGAGCATGCTGTTTTTATTAAGTTAATGCAGTAAAATGTGAAATTTTAAGGAAAAAAGCATTGGAAAATTACTTCAAATTACTTCAATAATTTGCAATGAGACCACATTTTGTAAATCTATCGTATGGAGTCTGATCACTACTGAATACCTGACACCATGTTTAATTATAAAACTTGCGGAATATTCAAAACAGTAAATATGGCTGACTCTGAAGTTTGTCGCATTCACAACAGTTTATCAACAAGCTGTCTTCTGTCCCATCCTCCATCCAACACTGGGATCTGAACTCTGAAAACCACAGCTTGATGCAGATATCCTGTGGAAACCTGCCATGACAGGTGAGCACAGTCACAAGGTGACATTGTCACTGAAATATCATATTTTTTGTTTTTCTTTTTTTGGGGGGAGGGGGTTGTTAAGTGTTTATTATTTGTTTGCTTGTGCTGAAAGTCTCAAAGCTAGAGGGCCAGGAGCACAGACACACAGTCCCCCACCTCCCTTCCTGCTTTGGGGTGTTAGTGAGGACATACTATTGCAGAGGCTAGGACTCTCTTGTGACATGAGAAAAGAACCACTGGTGACAGACTAGAAAAGGGGAAATGCCCAGTTTCTTGATAACATCATTGAGCCAGTGAACAGTCTTGAACACATGCTTTGTTATTTTATTGCATATGATATAAGAAAGAAACTTTTATTCAGTTATTAAGAATATGGGATGTGAAACCAAGTTTATTTGTATGTGGAAGATAGCTCTGATACTTACTATGTAATTTTAGGCAAGTTACTTAACCACCCTGTGTCCTTGAGAGGAAATAGTTATCTAGCAGTTCTGTGTTACTGAATTCCTGCTTGTCTTCTTCATCATTATGACCTTTAGTCAAACATTGAAAACTAAACTACTGAAATGTTCTCATAATTGCATGTAATGAAGGCTTTCTAACTACCAGAAGTGGTGCAGCAAGATGAACCATGTTACCAGGTTTAAAGCAAAACTCAAGATTCATTTGTGGACCTGGTAACAGCTTGGGGTTTGCACCATAGCTGGTCTTTGACTTCAATGCTCAGTCTCCTGAGCAGAGACATCTCACAAATCCCCTTGCACCGTGCATCTGGAGAGAAAGATGTGCCCATGGAATCCCCACACGGGAAGACAAGAAAACTTGTTTTTGACCTCTCTTCTCGTGTTAGCATAGGTATATGTTCACCCTGACTGTCCTACACTCTACTCTTTCCAGTGAGAAATTTTAGCAATGAATGCAATTTTTTGCTGAGATGTGTGAATCCTTACAGTAAACTAATAAACTAGTGGACAACTGATAATTCTCTAGAAATAAAGTTGATGTTAGTATCTATCTGATTTATTTTGAGAAATAAAACAATTGAAAATTCAAAATACTAATTAAAAACCTTTCTGGTGAATAAAACAAATATGTGGGTCATCTTTTACTTTAAAATAAGAGTATCCTTTCAAGTGACTTTTAGTGTTCTTCACTCACTTAAATAGAAAGCACTCTCCTATTTAAGGCTTCCTATTGAGAAAAAAATTTAATAAAACCTGAGCTTTCTAGATGATTGGTCTAAAAAATTACATGTGAAAGGGGCCTATTAATAAGTGTGAACACAAAGGAGCAGAGCTTCAAGTCTGCTTATAATTGCATTTATGTCAAAACTAATTTTTTAGTGTGCATTCATTATTGGTTGACAGTATTAAAAATGGTTTCGTTATATGCTTTTATATATGAAAATATACTGCAACATTAACATTGATAAATTCTGGGTTTTGCCTTATAGGAGTTAGATGATAATCATGCATTGTTAATCTTTTCATTAAAGAATAGCAAAATATTATATTCTCCTCTAATGAAATGAGCAGGTTTATCTTCTACCCTAACTACCAAATGCAACTGTTATAGTACTGACAGGAGCTGGCTCAATGAAATGAAAACACCATCTGGGCTGAGAAGACATATACCTGTTTGTATGATTTTCTTCTCAACAGCCCCTTGTTTACAGTGTAAGTGAATTTTATATCGATATAAAGTGTGAGTTTACTGCTGCAGAAGTCCGTAATGTGGGAAATAGACACATTGAAAAGCCTATGATTGATTGGCCTTGTAAAAAGCAGAAACACAGCATGCACCAGTGAATATGTTGAAAAGCACAGCGGATTGGAGGCATATTTACATTCACTAGAGGTTGAATCTTGCATTACATATTCTGAGGTCTCACAAATTAGAAAAGTTAATGCTAAACTGACAATATCTAATAACTAATGTTTATAACGAGCATTTGGTTTTAATTTTCCTGATAGGATATGAAACAGAATAATTGATGTAATCAATCTTTATAATATTATAAAAGTAAGCAATATCTGCACATGGTCTTACAATATAATTTTGCACTGTAGACTTTCATTAAAAGGAGGTTAGGAGTATTACTACTGAGTGGAATTTTACTAAGTACCATGTACTGCACATTGAACTGGGTTTTCTTTATGATTATGTGATAATGATTATAAAATAACAAAATGAGACGCACACACTCAGATCAGACCATGATGGACATTTACAAATGTTTAGTTTGTGAGTGTATCATTTAAGATAGTGGTCATAGGAATCAGGGAGAACCAGTGTTTCCAAGTTTCCTGTCATCCCTCTCAGTTCTAGGTTTTTCTAACCCCCAGCACTTCTCTGCTTTACCCCAATTCCTAGAGTCCTAAGCTGCTTCCTGGAGTTATCACCAGGTCCACCTTGGGATCTCATTTCCCCTTTCATCCTTCCAACACCTTAGTACCCAGTTTCCAATATGAAAACCCTCCTGTTGAATTCTTGGTATGATTTTTATTTTCCAGACTGAACCCTGTTTATTATAGTCACATAGGATTGAAATTATTTATTCCATCTTCAATTTCAATTCAATTCCATTGGGCAAATATTTATTCAGAGAATAAATTATCAGGTACTCTTACGAAGGTAGAAGAAACCTCAGGTTGAACAAACCAGCAGCAGGCTCTGTGCAGCCTGGGACAGCCACCTGCCTCTGTGATCCTTTCAAGCCACACTGCTGAGTCACCAACACCCACTGCAGTTCATGCATTTTTGAGAGCCCGAGGCACAACTACTGAATCTCTCCACCCAATGACAGTGTTTTAACAATGTAAATTTATTCTCTGCTTTTTGAAGATATGTATGTTCTTTTCCCCTCAAATATTTAAGAAAAACGTTGAAGCTATTTCAGTTAAAAGATTGCTCACCCAGAAAGAAAAATTAAGGCACATATTAGGAGGATATTAAACAGTCTTTAGCAGGGCATGGTGCGAGTGAAGATATGTGTAATATTACTAGTTTAAAACTACAGTCCCAACTTAGCATTTATTAAGATTTTTTCCTATTATTACTCACATTGTATTAAAATTTAGTTTCTCTACCATGGTCTTTTCTATTAGTGAAGTACAATAAAGTGTTCTTCTTATTAGTGAAGTATAATTAAGGGTTCTATTGTTTAAGTACAATAAAGGGTTCTTACTTAACATATATTCAAATCTGAGAGATGGCAAACAATTAACCACCTATTTTTTTCTTCTAATATTCTACAAGTACAGAGCTACTTATAATAATTACTTTCCAAGTTCAACATGTAGAGTTCTTGCTGAAGAATAAATTATCTTGGACCTGAATGACTAGAGAGAGTTGCTTCCAGTCCTAGGTGATCCAGGGAGAAGTTTATGTTACTCTTTCCCAGTCACTTTAGAGTAATAGCTACTTGTATCAATCCCTGGTTAGCACACCAAGCTTCCATGCAGCTAGTTGACATGTTCAGTAAGAAATGTGATAAATTATAGATAAGGTATGCATAAAATATATGCAGGAAATAAACTGAGAGTTGTCTGAATGCTCTTGCTCCAATGATTATGTAAAATTTTGTAAAATAAATACACTAGTTTTGAATACTTTTATGATAATATCTTTTTGTGGCCATAACTTCAAAAATGGGAAAGTCACATTAAACAAATTTTAATATCACGTTCAAATATTCAGAACGTGTGATGATGAATTATAAATTGCACTTAATGATATTTACTATTCTAGATGAGCATGACTGATATCATTTGTCTTTGAAAAGCAGATGTCTCAAGTCTTCTAAAAAGCATCACCCTTCATAAGTTTCAATTATGTTAAGAAGACAATATAACATACAATTGCAGAAGTTTTGACTATATTATGCTTCTGTGAAACATTACTTTTCATTTATATATGAAATGACTCTTCTTTGATTTTGTGTCTCCTGTGCACAAAGAAACACCATAGGGTGAGGATGTAGTTCAAAAAAATAAAAAAAGGAAGAAAAGCAAAGAAAGATATAAAGACTAATTTTTTGGCTCCATTAACTGAGATCTTCATATACAATTGAGCAATATCTTACTTCTCCTCAACAGGAAGTATTTATTTTTCTAATAATTGTTTATTTCTTCTGTAGAGTAACCTACAGGATAGAAAAATTCCTGAGTCCAAGTGTGAGAGTAAAAGAGGGTAGGAAAATACAGACTAGATTAGTATTCCAAGATATGCTTCTCCACACTGGGAAGAATCTTTAGTTTCTCTTTTGTCTCATTATCCTGCCTTCTTATTGACTGTTAAATCCTCTCCGAGTCCTCTTCATTTCAACATTCACTGGTTGCACCTTCTCCCATCTTTTGTGTGTGCTTTTATAATCTTATAAATATTCATACACTGTAAAGAAACTGGACAAAAATGTAAAAAAAAAAAAAAACTCATGAATCCAATGCTTAGAAGCATGCATAGTCAATAATAGGTATGGAATAAATATTTGGTAAATGAATAAATGGGAAAGACAGAATGTTGGGGAAATGAGACTTGAGAAGAATGTGCAATAAAGATGAAGCACAGTAATAGAATCACAGGCCTAAGAGCTCAGGGAGATTGTAAATCAATGGGAGAAAATTTTGATTCGCACTAATTTTGATCTACATAAAACACGTTAGGATCACAATAATTATAAATAATAGTTCTCATAAAACAGAAAATGAGGAACAACTTCTACAGGACAAAATCTGAAATATTGCTCATATAAATAGTAATTTGTTTCCAGAATCATCTATTTTCACACAAATCCAGTCCAGTTGCTTATTCTGCCTTAGTCTATTGAGAATGCTCCTGCTGAAGCTAGGGAAAATAGTCTCCTGACACAGCTTCTAAAGCTTTGATAATGCTGCACCACATACTAAATCTCACCTCTTATCTTCCATGTTCTAATTAACAATCCATTATTACTACATATGGCTTTTAATTTTTATGGTCACACATTATGTTTATTTTTTCATTGTTAAAACTGTTAGCAGTGTAAGCTCTTTTGAGAGAGGCAATTCATTTAAGTGAACATACACTTTCTTGCTCTCTGCAATCTCACACCATAAATTCTGATTCCCTTAGCCTCCCTACATGTCTTTGGAACTTACGGCAATATAAAATCACAACCACTGTATCTGCTGGAAAGAATTAATAGAGTTGCCAATTTCTCATGATCACAAATGAAGGGATGCACAATTCTATTAGCTGCTGTGAAGTGATCTAGGGGTCAACCATTTCCATAAAATCTTTTTCTGACCTCCCTATTTCATGAATAATATCTCCCTCCAAACTCCCATTTCCTCATTTTTCCTTTTCTCTCTGATAACAATTATGGTGTTTAGTTTTTAGAAATTGTGACCACTGTTCAATAATTTTAACCTAGTATAGAACATATAATAAGTCCTTTTATTTTTAATTCAGTTGAAAAATTCATGCCTCTGAGACTGAAACTAGATTCATATATTTATTTGCCTCTCTTGCAACATCTATCAAAATAACATTTTCACGTTAGCTACTGAATCTTTCTGGAAACAATAAATAAGTGGGTATATCTATATTTAGGAAAGGTATCTTTTTTTAAAGAACATCTTTAATCCTTAAGAGTTATATCAGGGTAGATCCTTTTATGGGGGCATTTATTCTTTCATTTAGCAAATGTGTTCCCAGGGTCTAGTACATACCAATTCTTTGGCATTAACAGTAAAAACAATAAAGAATAACATAAATATTAATTTCCTGCAGAAACTGTGAATTCTTCCTGGTACTGTTTAAATAGTTCTGTGAAGGCTTTTTTTTTTTTTTTTTAAATGTATTTATTGTTTGAAAATGGACAGATACAGTTGTGATTTTTGGATACACATGAGCATGAAGCATGCGTACACTGTGGCATAGTTAAATCCAGCTTCTTGAAAATGCTTTGCCTCACACAGTCATTGCTTTTGTGGAGAGAAGACTTAACTGGCACTCAGCATTTTTCAAGAGTACATGTCATGATTTTTTAAAGGACCATGCCATGTATCATGGCCCTTCTGAACTTATTACTGCTATCTAATTAATTGTAAATGCCTATCTTTTGACCAACCTCTCTCCAACCCTTCACCCCAACCACCCCAGCTTCGGATAATCACCATTCTCCTCTGGCATTTTTTTCTGTCTGGCTTATTTCACTGAAACCTAATGATTTACAGATTCACTTAAACTGTCGCAAATGACTGCAGACTTTTAGAGCATGCCACTGAGATAGGAAATACTTGGATCATGATGATGGGATAAATGATTTTTATTAATCTTCCTGTATGAGGGTATATCAAGACCTCTTACAGCTCTGTGGCATATTTTGCAAGTTGGTTTACTCTAATGCTAATTTCCAATTCTTCCTCTCTTTTCTTTCTCACTTGGAAGATGGAAAGTTATTTATATAATTTTTCAGCTTCCCTTTTGCCTTTGCATCTGAGGGTATAAATACAATACAGTACTGTCCTGGCTCCCGGGCTCTAAGCCTTGTGCACGTATACTGGTCCCTCTTGAGAAGTAGCAGCAGAGCAGCGGCACACCACAGTGGTGGCCCAGGGGAGTTGAAGCACCAGCAGCAAGCCGGGCCTATGACCCCCTGGAGCCTGCCATACAGGTGACGTGGGCCTGAGATGCTGTGAGCCAACACTAACCAACCTGTCACCCTCCAGTGGCCAGGCCTGGGCACTGAAAGAAAAGCCTGCTGCAGAAGTCCGCTCCACAAAGTGCTGCAGCTCAGAACCTGCCAGCATAGATCAACGAGGACCTCAATCTTCCGCTTCCTGACCTGCAGTGAGAAAATGGAATGGGGGCAAACCTGAATGGAATTGGGAATCAATAGTTGATCAATAATGTTAACAAGTTTCCAAACCCTAATTGGCATAAATTTAGATCAAGAGGGTTAGTACTTTTCCAAACCCTAATTGGCAAAAATTTGAACCAGTAGCATTGACATTTATTTCAAACCCTAATTAGCATGAGTTCGGACCAATAGCAGTGACCCAAGTGCTTCGTATACTTCTAGACCAGCACACTCAGATGGAGAATATATGCTATTGGGTCCCTAGTTGCACTACAAGAGTTCTGTTCCTGTTTCTGTTCTTCAATAAATTCTCCTCTTACACTCACTCATCCTGTTCTGTGGATTTCATTCTTCCAATTCACAGGACAAGAAGAAGAAACTGATGTTGAATCGCTGGGGTCTGCTGCAGCCCTGGAGGGCATGGCCCACCTTTAAGAGCTACAGCACTTGCCTGCTGCAGAGGCCCACAACCTTATGCAAACCCCACCCACCAGCAGAAGTGGAGAAACTCCAGTCTCACTTGCCAGCAGAAGCAGAGAATTGAGTTTTGTCTCAAAGCTTTGGTTTCAATATTGAGCAATGGAATACAAATTTAAATATTTTTGATGAGTTCTGGGAAAAGTTTTATTTTCCAACAAAAGATAAAGAGGCAGCTGTTTATTTTTCTTGTCCTAAAATGGTGTATGGTACGAAGATATCTGTTCTTCCCAACTTCATGTATAGATTCAATGCAAACCCAAAGGAAATCATTGTGTTGATATCAACAAACTGTTTACAAAGTTTATTTGAAATTTCAAACCCTCAGAACAGTCAGCACACTATTGAAGAAGATCAAAATGGGAGACTGACATTGTGTGACTCCAAAGCTTATTTATAAAGTTACTGTGGTCAACAGTGTGTAACTGTCAAAAAACACACAAATAAGTCGGTGGAACAGAACTGAGCACCCCAAAGGAGAACCCAAGGGCTAACTGATCTTGGACAAAAGAGCAAAAGAAATACAATGGACCACAGATAGTTTTTCTAACAAATGGTACTAGAACAACTAGACATCCATATGTTTAAAAAAATGAGTTTAGACATGAACTTACCACTATTCACTCAAAATGGAACACAGGCCTAAATTCAAATTATAAAATACAAAACTCCTAGAAAATAGTATAAAAGAAAAACTACATGACTTTTGACTTAGAAATGACTTTTTAGATACAACACTAAAACATGCTCCATGAAAGAAAGCACTGATAAGCTGGGCTTAATTAAAATTTAATTTTTTCTACTCCTTAAGAGATACTGTAAATAGGATGAAAAGACAAGCCACAGATTGGAAGAAAATAGTTACCAAAGATAAATCTGATAAAAGATTGCTATTCAAAAATACACAAAGAACTCTTAAAACATTCAATAAGAAAAGAACTTAAAAATACACCAAAAACATTGACACATACCTCATAAAAGAAAGTAAGCAGATGTCAGCTAATCACATCACTTGTGATCAAGGTAATAAATAGGGACACCATTTACAACAGTGAGATACCACAGCACACCAGTGGAGTGGCCAAAATCTAGAACCCTGACAGAACCAAATCCTATCAGGGATTTGGGGGTATGCAGCAATAGGAACTCACTCATTATTTATGGAATTACACAATGGTATAGCCACTTTGAAAGAAAGTTTGGCAGTTTCTTGGAAAATGAAGCATTATCCTTCTGTGTGACTTAGGGTGCTAGCTTTTCATCACTATGACCAAAATTCTTGACAAGTACAACTTGGAGGAGGAAAGAATTATTTTGGTTCATAGTTTCAGAGATTTAGTCTGTGGTTGACTGACTGCAAAGCAGAAACAGCACATTATGATGGACGTGGCTGAGAAAAGCTGCTCAGGTCACAACAGCAGGGAAGGAGAGAGAGGAAGAAAGAGGAGGAGGAGAAGGGGCAGAAGCCAGGGAGAAATTAGACACCACCCCAGTGACCTGCTTCCTCCAACAGGTCCCACCTACCAGTGGTTCCTTCAGATATCACTGCATTAATCCATCAAATGAATTAATCAACTGATGAGATCAGAATTCCCATGATCCAATAATTTCCTAAAAATCACATATCTGTACCTTGAATCTCATATGTTTTAACATATGAGATTTTTGGGGGGACACTCTAGATTCAGACTATAATACCTAGGAATTGTGTCCCTTGGATTTTTGGGGTTTTTTTTGCTTTTTTGTTTTTGGTTTGTTTGTTTGTTGTTGTGCATATGTGTATGTGTGTATAGTGCTGAGAATTGAATCCCAGGACCTCATGTATGCTAGGCAGAGCATTCTACCACTGAGTCATATCCCTAGCACACCTTGGAATTTTAATAAAAAAAAATATGTCCACACATAAATCTGTACATGGATGTTTATACAGCTTTATACATACTTCCCAACACTTGGAAGCAGCCAAGATACCCTTTAGTAGGTAAATGAATAAACAAACCTTGGTATAGTCAAGCAATATAATATTATAATATTATATTGTATATATTATATTGTATAATATTATATTGAATATAATATTATTCAGTGCTAAAAAGAAATGGTGTTGGTGTTGGTTTGTTCTTCTTTTTCTAGAAACTTGAAATATGTTAGATTATTTATTTGGTGACTTTCTATTCTTTTAATGAATGAGCTCAATGCTATAAACTTAGAACTCCATATTCCCAGATATTTTAATGTGTTGTATTGCTATTCTTTTTTAACTCTAAACATTTTTTTATTTTAATTCTGAGTTCTTCTGCTATCCATTTATAGTTTAATAGCATATTATTTAGTCTCCAGCTGTTAGAGTAACTTCTTTTTTATTTTATCATTGCTTTCTAATTTCATTCCATTGTGATCTGATAGCATGTAGGTATTAGTTCTATTTTTTGTATTTGCTAAGAGTTGCTTCATGACCTACAGTATGGTCTATTTTAGAAAATGGTCCATAGGCTGGTGAGAAGAAAGTGCATTCAGTCATTGATGGATGAAATAATCTATATATGTCTATTAAGTCTAAATTATAAATTTTATTTTTACTTCTATAACTTATTTATTTAGTTTTTGTCTGGACGATGTATCCATGATAAGGAAGGTGTGTTCAAGTCACTCACTATTATTGTTTCATTGTCTATTTGATTCTTGAAATTGAGAAGAGTTTGTTTGAAATGTGTAGATGTTCATCACTTGGGGCATACATATTTATAATTGTTATTTCATGTTGTAAAATTCCCCTTGGGCAGTACAAAATGACCTTCTTTGCCCATTCTGATTAACTTTGTCTTGAAGACTACTTTGTCTGATATGAGGATAAAAACCCCTGCCTATGAGATCCATGTGAATGATATTGTTTCTTTCTGTACTTTTACCTTCATTCTGTGGATGTCTTTGTCTATGAGGCAAATCTCTTGGAGACAGCATATTGTTGGGTCTTATTTTTAATCCAATCTGCCAGTCTATGTCTTTTGATTGATGAGTTCATGCCATTTATATCCAATGTTATTATTGAGAAAAAAATTTTATTCCCTATTTTTCTGATTTATTTCTGCTTTTTAATTTGAATTAGTTTCTCTTTGATTAACCATTCTTCCAACATAGTTCCTCCCTTTGCTGGTTCTCACTTTTAGTTTTCATTTCTGCTTCAGGAAATATTTTATTGAGTATGTTTCATAGTGCAGGATATCTAGTTGTGAATATTTAAAATTTTTGTTTATCCTGGAAGGTTTTTATTTCATGTATAAATTTGAAGCTTAATTTTCCTGGGTAAAATATTCTTGGTTGGAGTCCACTTTTTTCAGTTTGGTATATATTATTACAAGACCCTCTAGCTTTTAGGGTATGGGTTGAGAAATCAGCTGAAATTCAGATTGGCTTACCTCTAAATGTACCTGTCATTTTTCTCTAGCAGTCTATAAAATCTATCCTTATTTTGTATGTTAGGCATTTTCATAATAATGTGCCTTGGTGTGGGTCTGTTGTACTTTTTGTTCAACATCTCTAGCAATTACAGAAATGCAAATCAAAACCACACTGAGATTTCACCTCATTCCAGTCAGGATGGCAACTATCAAGAATACAAGTAACAATAAATATTGATGAGGATGTGGGAAAAAAGGTAGACTCATACGTTGCTGGTGGGACTGCAAATTGGTGCAACAACTTTGGAAAGCAGTATGGGAATTCCTAAGAAAGCTTGGAATAAAACCACCATTTTACCCAGTTATCCCACTCCTTGGTATACATCCAAAGGACTTTAAATTACATACTATAGTCACATGGCCACATCAATATTTATAGCAGTTCAATTTACAATAATTCAACTATGGAACTGACCTAGTTGCCTTTCAACCCAAAGAATGGAAAAAGAAAATGTGGTATATATACATAATTGAATATTACTTGTTTACTAAGAAGAATGAAATTATGGTATTTGCCATTAAATGAATGGATCTGGAGACTGTCATGCTAAGCGAAAGAAGCCCATCCCAAGAAAGCAAAGATTGAATGTCCTCTCTAATATGTGGATGCTAACACAAAACAAGGGGTGAGAAGGAGAAGAATAAAAGTTCACTAGAGTTTACAAATGGAAATGAAGGGAAGGGAGGGGGACAAGAATAGGAAAAACAATGGATTGAACCTGACATAAGTTTCATATGTATGACATGAATACACAGAGAATCTGCACGTCATGTACATCCAAAAGACTGAGAACCTAATTAGAATAAGATATACTCCATGTTTGTTTAAATATGTCAAAATAGAGTCTACTATCATGTATAACTAAGAAGAACAAATTAAAAAAAAAATGGGCTACCAATCCATAAAACAACATAAAGGAAGTTTAAATACGTATTACTAAGTGAAACAACACAATCTAAAAAGGCTACACATCGTATCATGTCAACTAAATGAACTTGTAAAAGTGGCAAAATTATGGATATGGTCAAATAATCTGTTGTTACTAGTTACTGGGAGAGGAAAGAATGTGTAGCTGGACAACAGAGCATTTTAGGGCAGTACAACCCTTCTGTGTGACACTATAAGGCTGAAAGAATGTCATTATGCATTTGTCAAAACCCAAAGAATGTACTCCATCAGAAGTGATCCCTGACATAAATGACAGACTCTGGGTGACATGAAGCATACACGAAGTTTCATCAATTTTAACAAATGTGCCATTCTGGTGAGGGATGTTGAAAATATGGGGGACATGTATGGGAACAGAGAGCACATGATCAATCTATTTACCTTCTGCAGAATTTTGCTGTGAACCTAAACTACTCTAAAAAACTAAAGTCAATTTAAAATAGAAATGGGATATAAAAAGTGAAAACATGAGAAAATCTTGTGCAATGACAGTCATAGGATGGAATTAAAGTCCAGAGAGAGCCATAGTCCCAGCATCGCTGAACAGTGGATCAAACATGAACAACTGCCTCCTTCATACTTCTTGTACACACAGAAAACCTAATTTACTGAAAACATGAAGGCTAGTTTTCCTAGTTACTTGCAGCTGAGCACAATCCTGATGCTTCACGGTGTAAATGTGGATAACCCTTGTTACTTACTTGTTCCTCTTGTCTATTTCATGCAGTATTGCACCACTGAGGAGAAATCACTAGTTCTTTTCATTAGAAACAGCAAATTCTGTATTCTGTTTTAAAATTCATAGAAGGAAATCAAGTTTGAAATTTTAAATTTATCAGAAATAATTTGAGTCAGAAACATGTCAGTTATAGACTCCATTTCATGAAGAAACTGATCATACTTTACTTTTCTATATTGAATAGGGCAAGATTTTTTTTTTTTCTCCTTGAGAAGAACTCTTATTGAAAAATGACAGGAGGTCCAAATGCAGCGTGGCTGGCAATATTTTTCTCTTCCTCTGTAAGCCAAGATGTGTGGAAGTGGAAGCCAGTTTTTCTCCCATGCTGAGAAATTGAGACTGGATAGCTAGCAAGAGCTGAGCACATTCAAACAGAATAAAAATGCTATGCCATCAAAAGACTCCCAAATAAAACCTTAGCAAAGAAAGTGTACAACAGTCCCAGTGGCTTTCAGTGCTTCTGTGAAGGTATATGGAAACAAGGTGTTAAATTTTATTTTTAATAGAACAGAGAAAGAGGAGAGAGAGTAATTGCTACCAAAGAATCATATCTGACCACCTAACATTAAAAGTATATTCCAATGGTGACAAATAAATATGAATGGCTTACATATAAAAATGAGAAATCCCCATCTGATGTAGACATTATTAATTTTCAAAGTTAAACATAAAGTCTACAGTTTTGTACCCATCCCTATTTGAATGCTTATTAGCAAATTATTATTAAGTCTTACAAATTATTCAACCAATTTCTTTTAATAATTATTTTCTTTCTTTATTCTAGAAATCAATTTATATATCCTTTAATTAAAGTGCATAACTGCAATAATAAGTGTAACTAGAATAAACAGTTTGACATGAAATGGATAAATTCTTATCAAGTAAGTAAACTGAACCAGTGGGACATTGAGTAAGGGGGCATATTAGTAGAGTGATCACATAAATCATGACAAAATGGGAAAATTTTCAGAGTGAACAAAGTGTTCATTGGAAGGAGCCCTGGTAAGTAGGCAGAAACCACTACGTCCCAGGCAAAACTGGGGGTATGTTCATCCTATTAATCTGAGTATTCAGCTTATGGTGAGCATCTGTTAATCTGTAATAGGAAGAAGAGTTTTAAGATCTGTCACCAGAATTAGGAAATGCAGACAGGTGTCGTTATTTAATTTCATTTTCTAAGAAAAATGTAATTGATGGAATCACATACTGAATTTATGTTTGTGTACTATGTTTTCACTCACAAAGAATTTATGTCGGACCAGAAGAAGCATAGTCATTTGAATTAGATCCCTCTATTCACTTAATGAGAGCAAAATAAGGAACATACAAAGGGTAACATCAAATTCACACTCCCAAAATGCTGTGGAATCCTACAAAGACTTATCCAACTCTCTATCAGATTAGAGTTGATGGACTCGGACAATGTAAGGTATCAGAGAGGTTTCATCTACCCAAACAAAAACTCAAGACTCATTCTATCCTGAAGCAGGGTCTCTATCCTAACATCAATGTTCATTTCTTTAAAAGACCAGCAGAGTCGTGTTCCTAAAGGTTACCCACAACAATGATGAAGTGAACTCCATCTGTATACCAGAGTTGCTAGAGTCCATCAACAGGCTCCGAAACAATTTTCGTTGCTGCTGAACAGAAGCACCTTCCTTATGAGTGATTCAAATCAATTTCCCTAGTTTGCCATTTCCATCTACTCTCAAACTTTCTCATTTCGACATTGCGCTATTGTAGCTGTTAAGGTTGATGGGTTACAAAATGTAAACTGCACTACATCAGGTACTGCTTTTATGTTTCGTTTGGTTCAGGCTCAAATAGTGAATGATGTGAAATGCATGGAAAACAGGTAAGAGCTTCAAGAAAACAAAGGAAATTAAAAGTAAACTTAATTGTCTAATTCCATCTCCCTAGAAAAGGGATTTTCTCCTGAAGATATGTGCTTCAAGTAAGTTAGAAACAAAAATATTTTTAATTTCAGAGATGCACATTCCAATGTCTTCTTTATGTTTTCCTTCCTTTCTTATTAAAAAAAATTACATGTCATTCCCTGCAGAAAGCAAGATTTGCAATTTTTGTTAACTTGTTTCTGAGATTGTGTTTCAGTCTTTCATTTATTATGTGACAGATATTTCAAAGAAATCATTTTCTTTTCAGTGAAAATCCAATTTTAAAAGGAGGACTTTCTGTGTTTTAATGATTTCAATTTTTTCCATAATTTTTCTCTAATACTGACATGATAATATGCAAGAAACATTTCAAATTTCTTTATGTAAACTTTGTATAGTAACAATTACCTAGACTCCTTCTTTATTGGAGAAACATTCCCTAGAATGCATAGTCAGATAAGACATAAAAGTAGTTCTGTTATAATTATCAAAATTCTACTAAAAACAAAGCTAGTAACTAACATAAAGATTTTATTTCCATTCTTCTTTTCCTTAGCATAAATCTGGCTTTGGTTACTTTTCTTATTATATTAATTATCAATTTTATATAATTATATTTATTGCTGTTTTGTTTTGTTTTTCAATTTTAGATTTTTTCTGGTCTATGAACTTACTTAACTATGGAAATTTTTAAACATGGAAACATTTAATACAATTCAAAAATCAAAGTGATATAAAATGATACTTTCAGAAGAATTTCATACCTTTCTCTGCCCATTCATCCTTTTCAGGGAATAAATTATATTTATTTGCAGTGTATTCTTTGTCAGTTTTTTTTTTTTTTTTTTGCAAAAATATCTCTTTTGTTACACAAACAATTGCATTCCAGATGCATTTTCACAAATAATATTAGTAATGTGTCTCTAGCACTTGATCTAAAAGAATGACAGAAAAGAGGTGAACATAAGACCAGATGTTTTGAAGGAAAGAAAAGAGGATACTTAAAACATTTGAAATTGATGGTTGCAGGAATTTGTGATATTGACCTGACTCATCTTTCACAAATCATTCAATGCAGCCTGATGATAAAAATGTATGCCAAGAAAAATGTCACATTCTAATTCTCATTTAAGTAGTTTAACAGAAAATAACTTTCGACAGACATTTCTAGGTATTTTAATTGATGCAAATATACTAAATTAGCTGATTACATTCAATAGTCTGAACAATTACATAATCCTCTTTTGTTTTGCACACTTAAATGCACTGGATGTTTACAAATCTACCATGGGTCAAGTTGAGACTAATATATTATTTTTGTCATTTAAGCTTTGTAACAATCCTGCATTTTTCCCCTCTAAGGAAATTAAGTTGTATACTAACCTTATTAGTAGCAGAGACAGGTTTAAGACCTTGATCTCTAATAGAAATTATCTTCCTACTAAGTGAATGTAGCCATCATTTTTTTTTAAATATGCTTCTGGGTTTATAAAAATTCTTTTCTCACCTTCATAAACACACATTTAGGGCATTTCCTCTTGTTTCATTTTACTTTCCCTACCCAATAATTTTTTTTCTCCAAAATAACTCTACATTCTTAACTCAATTGTTGTAAAGTGACTGTTGTATGTTGAAATAGATACCCTCAAAAGAGTTGTTGAAGTCCTTACCCCAAGAACCTGTGAAAGCGAACTTATTTGGAGATAGGGACTTTGCAGATATAATCAAGTTAAAATGAGATCATACTAGGTTAGGGCAAACTTGAAATCCAATGACTGGTGCTTTACTAGTAGAGGCAAATTTACAAAGCACATGAACTAGCTACAGAAAAACAGTTACAGTCAAGATCAAAGCAGAAATCAAATAGAAACAGCTGCTAGCCAAGGAATATCAAGAATTGCCAGCAACGGAAGAGCCGCACAGAGACACGCCTAGGGGCAGAGCGAAGTTTCCAGGACTGCGAGCAGCTTCTCTGAGGAGGGGCAGCCTAAGGAGACTCGTCTGCAAAGGGTGAGGCTCCCAGGCCCAGGAGGTAGGTCCGGGCCCCTGGGAACATTGCAAAGGAAGACAGCCCAGCCCAGGCAGTAGTTGTAGATTGAGGAGAACCTCTAGGAGGGGAACTGACCAGCGAGACCTCCCCACTGGGTGAGTCTTCCCTGCAGGGTGAGGTTTTCCCACAGGGACGGTAAAACCAGAGACACAGGCACAAACAGGACTTGCCTCAGCCTGCAGCCTAGTTCCCCTTTGGATGACCACTGGTCAACCAGTGGAGGCACCTCTGCCCACTAGCAGGGAATATACCCCACCTGAGGGTCACCATCCCTAGAGAGGCAGCTTCCTTGTGGAGCAACGCATTATCAACTTCCTCCAAGACTGCAGGCTACTGAAGGATAAGAGGGGATATACTAGCAATCTTCAGGGACATTATAAGTCAATAGAGGAAATCTGCAATATCTTAAGGACCCACTGATTCCTGAACAATATGAGAAAACAAGGGAAGAAAATGCCCCAAAGAAATCTAGATGTTATATCAATAAAATCCAATGACAGCATGGCAGAAGAAATGACAGAAAGGGAGTTCAGAATGTACATAATTAAAATGATCAGAGAAGCAAACGATGAGATGAAAGAGCAAATGCAGGCATTGAATGATAGCACCAATCGACAGTTAAAAGAGCAAATACAGGAAGCAAAAGATCATTTCAATAAAGAGTTAGAGATATTGAAAAAAAACCAAACAGAAATCCTTGAAATGAAGGAAACAATAAACCAAATTAAGAACTCCATAGAAAGCATAACCAATAGGATAGAACACCTGGAAGACAGAACCTCAGATATTGAAGACAAAATATTTAACCTTGAAAACAAAGTTGAACAAACAGAGAAGATGGTAAGAAATCATAAACAGAATCTCCAAGAACTATGGGATATCATGAAAAGGCCAAATTTGAGAATTATTGGGATTGAGGAAGGCTTAGAGAAACAAACCAAAGGAATGAACAATCTATTCAATGAAATAATATCAGAAAATTTCCCAAATCTGAAGAATGAAATGGAAAATCAAGTTCAAGAGGCTTATAGGACTCCAAATACACAAAATTACAACAGACGCTCACCAAGGCACATTATAATGAAAATACCGAACATACAAAATAAAGACAGAATTTTAAAGGCTGTGAGAGAAAAGAACCAAATTACATTCAGGGGGAAACAAATACGGATATCAGCAGATTTTTCAATCCAGACCCTAAAAGCTAGAAGGGCCTAGAACAACATTTTTCAAGCCCTGAAAGAAAATGGATGCCAACCAAGAATCTTATACCCAGCAAAACTTACCTTCAGATTTTTTTTTTCTTTCACTCTTTAATTGTTTTGTAGAAAGTTAATTACCATAAATGAGTTGGTTTAATTCTGAACTGTCAATTTCATTTTTTGATCTATATGTGTTTACTGTAGCTTTGCATTAAGTTTTTTTTTTTTTTATTGTACACAAATGGGATACATGTTGTTTCTCTGTTTGTACATGGCGTAAAGTCATACCATTTGTATAATCATAAATTTACATAGGGTAATGTTGTATGATTCATTCTGCCATTTTTTTCCCTTCTCCCCCACCCCTCCCACCCCTCTTTTCCCTCTATACAGTCCTTCCTTCCTCCATTCCTGCCCCCCTCCCTAAACCCAACTCCAACCCCAACGCTAACCGCTCCCAGCCCCCATTATGTGTCATCATCCACTTATTAGCGATATCATTCTTCCTTTGGTTTTTTGAGATTGGCTTACCTCACTTAGCATGATATTCTCCAATTTCATCCATTTGCCTGCAAATGCCATAATTTTATCATTCTTTATGGCTGAGTAATATTCCATTGTATACATATACCACAGTTTCTTCATCCATTCATCAATTGAAGGAATCTAGGTTGGTTCCACAATCTGGCTATTGTGAACTGAGCAGCTATGAACATTGATGTGGCTGTATCTCTGTAATATGCTGATTTTAAGTCCTTTGGGTATAGGCCAAGGAGTGGGATAGCTGGGTCAAATGGTGGTTCCATTCCAAGTTTTCTAAGCAGTCTCCACACTGCTTTCCAGAGTGGCTGCACTAATTTGCAGCCCCACCAGCACTGTCTCAGTGTACCTTTCTCCCCACATCCTCACCAACACCTGTTGTTGCTTGTATTCTTGATAATCGCCATTCTAATTGGGGTGAGATGGAATCTTAGGGTGGTTTTGATTTGCATTTCTCTTATTACTAGAGATGTTGAACATTTTTCCATATGTTTGTTGACTGCTTGTAGATCTTCTTCTGTGAAGTGTCTATTCATTTCCTTAGCCCATTTGTCGATTGGATTATTTGGATTCTTGGCGAAGAGTTTTTTGAGTTCTTTATAGATTCTGGAGATTAGTGCTCTATCTGAAGTATGATTGGCAAAGATTTTCTCCCACTCTGTAGGCTCTTTCTTCGCATTGCTGATAGTTTCCTTTGCTGAGAGAAAACTTTTTAGTTTGAATCTATCCCAGTTATTAATTCTTGCTTTTATTTCTTGTGCTATGGGAGTCCTGTTGAGGAAGTCTGGTCCTAAGCCGACATGTTGAAGCTCTGGACCTACTTTTTCTTCTATAAGATGCAAGGTCTCTGGTCTGATTTCGAGGTCCTTAATCCATTTTGAGTTTAGTTTCGTGCATGGTGAGAGATATGGGTTTAGTTTCATTCTGTTGCATATGGATTTCCAATTCTCCCAGCACCATTTGTTGAAGAGGCTATCTTTTCTCCATTGCATATTTTTGGCCCCTTTGTCTAGTATGAGAAAATTGTATTTATTTGGGTTTGTGTCCATGTCCTCTATTCTGTACCATTGATCCACCTTTCTATTTTTGGTACCAATACCATGCCGTTTTTGTTACTATTACTTTGTAGTAGACTTGAAGATCTGGTATTGCGATATCCCCTGCTTCACTCTTTCTACTGAGGATTGCTTTAGATATTCTGGGTTTTTTATTCTTCCAGATGAATTTCATAATTTCTTGCTCTATTTCTGTAAGGCACATCATTGGGATTTTAATTGGAATTGCATTGAATCTGTATAGCACTTTTGGTAGTATGGCCATTTTGACAATATTAATTCTTCTTATCCAAGAACATGGGAGATCTTTCCATCTTCTGAGGCTTTCTTTAATTTCTTTCTTTAGTGTTCTGTAGTTCTCTTTGTAGAGGACTTTCACCTCTTTTGTGAGATTGATTCCCAAGTATTTTCTTTTTTTCAAAGCTATTGTGAATGGGGTAGTTTTCCTAATTTCTCTTTCTGAAGATTAATCACTTATGTATAAAAATGCCTTAGATTTATGTGCATTGATCTTATATCCTGCTACTTTACTGAATTCACTTATGAGATCTAAAAGTTTTCTGGTGGAATTTCCTGGTTCCTCTAAGTATACAATCATATCATCAGCAAATAGGGATAGTTTGAGTTCTTCTTTTCCTATTCATATCCCTTTAATTTCTTTGGTCTGTCTAATTGCTCTGGCTAGAGTTTCAAGGACGATATTGAATAGAAGTGGTGAAAGAGGGCATCCCTGCCTTGTTCCAGTTTTTAGAGGGAATGCTTTCAGCTTTTCACCATTTAGAATGATATTAGCCATGGGCTTAGCGTAGATGGCCTTTACAATGTTAAGGAATGTTCCCACTATCCCTATTTTTTCTAGTGTTTTGAGCATGAAGGAGTGCTGTATTTTATCAAATGCTTCCTCTGCATCTATTGAAATAATCATGTGATTCTTGACTTTAAGTCTATTGATATGGTGAATTACATTTATTGATTTCCTGATGTTGAACCAACCTTGCATCCCTGGGATGAAACCCACTTGATCATGGTGCACTATCTTTTTAATATGTTTTTGTATGCGATTTGCTAAAATTTTGTTGAGAATTTTTGCGTCGATGTTCATTAAGTATATTGGTCTGAAATTTTCCTTCCTCGATGTGTCTCTGTCTGGTTTAGGTATCAGGGTAATCTTGACTTCATAGAATGAGTTTTGGAGGGTTCCCTCCTCTTCTATTGCATGGAATACTTTGAGAAGTATTGGAATGAACTCTTCTTTAAAGGTTTTGTAGAACTCGGCTGAGAACCCATCTGGTCCTGGACTTTCCTTTGTTGGTAGGCTTTTGATGACTTCTTCTATTTCATTACTTGAAATTGGTCTATTTAAATTGTGTATGTCCTCCTCGTTCAGTTTAGGCAATTCATATGTCTCTAGAAACCTGTTGATGTCTTCGAAATTTTCTATTTTGTTGGAGTATAGATTTTCGAAATAGCTTCTAATTCTGTTTTGTATTTCAGTCGTGTCTGTTGTGATATTTAGTTGTTCATTCTGAATTTTAGTAATTTGGGTTTTCTCTCGTCTTCTCTTTGTTAGTGTGGCTGAAGGTTTATCAATTTTGTTTATTTTTTCGAGGAACCAACTATTTATTTTGTCAATTTTTTATATTGTTTCTTTTGTTTCAATTTTGTTGATTTCAGCTCTCAGTTTAACTATTTCCTGTCTTTTACTACTTTTGGTGTTGGTCTGTTCTTCTTTTTCTAGAGCTTTGAGCTGTAGTGTTAGGTTGTTTATTTGTTGAGTTTTACTTCTTTTATTAAATGCGCTCCATGAAATAAATCTTCCTCTAAGTACTGCTTTCATAGTGTCCCAGAGATTTTGATATGATGTTTCTTTGTTCTCGTTTACCTCTAAGAATTTTTTAATTTCCTTCCTAATATCTTCTGTTATCCATTCATCATATAATAGCATATTGTTTAATCTACAGGTGTTGGAGTAGTTTATGTTTTTTACTCTTTCATTTATTTCTAACTTCAATCCATTATGATCTGATAGAACACAAGGTAGTGTCTCTATCTTCTTGTATTTGCTGACATTAGCTTTGTGGCATAATATATGGTCTATTTTAGAGAAGGATCCATGTGCTGCTGAGAAGAAAGTGTATTTGCTCTTGGTTGGATCGTATATTCTATAAATGTCTGTTAAGTCTAAATTATTGATTGTGGTATTGAGATCTATGGTTTTTTTTTTTTTTTTCAATTTTTTTTTGGAAGATCTGTCCAATGGCGAGAGAGTCGTGTTAAAATCACCTAGTATTATTGTGTTATGGTCTATTTGGTTTCTAAAATTGAGAAGGATTTGTTTAACATACATGGATAACACATGGATCCTTGAAACTCTAGCCAGAGCAATTAGACAGACCAAAGAAATTAAAGGGATATGAATAGGAAAAGAAGAACTCAAACGATCCCTGTTTGCTGATGATATGATTATATACTTAGAGGAACCAGGAAATTCCACCAGAAAACTTTTAGATCTCATAAGTGAATTCAGTAAAGTAGCAGGATATAAGATCAATGCACATAAATCTAAGGCATTTTTATACATAAGTGATGAATCTTCAGAAAGAGAAATTAGGAAAACTACCACATTCACAATAGCTACGAAAAAAAGAAAATACTTGGGAATCAATCTCACAAAAGTGGTGAAAGTTCTCTACAGTGAGAATACAGAACACTAAAGAAAGAAATTAAAGAAAGCCTCAGAAGATGGAAAGATCTCCCATGTTCTTGGATAAGAAGAATTAATATTGTCAAAATGGCCATACTACCAAAAGTGCTATACAGATTCAATGCAATTCCAATTAAAATCCCAATGATGTGCCTTACAGAAATAGAGCAAGAAATTATGAAATTCATCTGGAAGAATAAAAAACCCAGAATATCTAAAGCAATCCTCAGTAGAAAGAGTGAAGCAGGGGATATCGCAATACCAGATCTTTAACTCTACTACAAAGCAATAGTAACAAAAACGGCATGGTATTGGTACCAAAATAGAAAGGTGGATCAATGGTACAGAATAGAGGACATGGACACAAACCCAAATAAATACAATTTTCTCATACTAGACAAAGGGGCCAAAAATATGCAATGGAGAAAAGATAGCCTCTTCAACAAATGGTGCTGGGAGAATTGGAAATCCATATGCAACAGAATGAAACTAAACCCATATCTCTCACCATGCACGAAACTAAACTCAAAATGGATTAAGGACCTCGGAATCAGACCAGAGACCTTGCATCTTATAGAAGAAAAAGTAGGTCCAGAGCTTCAACATGTCGGCTTAGGACCAGACTTCCTCAACAGGACTCCCATAGCACAAGAAATAAAAGCAAGAATTAATAACTGGGATAGATTCAAACTAAAAAGCTTTCTCTCAGCAAAGGAAACTATCAGCAATGCGAAGAAAGAGCCTACAGAGTGGGAGAAAATCTTTGCCAATCATACTTCAGATAGAGCACTAATCTCCAGAATCTATAAAGAACTCAAAAAACTCTTCGCCAAGAATCCAAATAATCCAATCGACAAATGGGCTAAGGAAATGAATAGACACTTCACAGAAGAAGATCTACAAGCAGTCAACAAACATATGGAAAAATGTTCAACATCTCTAGTAATAAGAGAAATGCAAATCAAAACCACCCTAAGATTCCATCTCACCCCAATTAGAATGGCGATTATCAAGAATACAAGCAACAACAGGTGTTGGTGAGGATGTGGGGAGAAAGGTACACTGAGACAGTGCTGGTGGGGCTGCAAATTAGTGCAGCCACTCTGGAAAGCAGTGTGGAGACTGCTTAGAAAACTTGGAATGGAACCACCATTTGACCCAGCTATCCCACTCCTTGGCCTATACCCAAAGGACTTAAAATCAGCATATTACAGAGATACAGCCACATCAATGTTCATAGCTGCTCAGTTCACAATAGCCAGATTGTGGAACCAACCTAGATTCCTTCAATTGATGAATGGATGAAGAAACTGTGGTATATGTATACAATGGAATATTACTCAGCCATAAAGAATGATAAAATTATGGCATTTGCAGGCAAATGGATGAAATTGGAGAATATCATGCTAAGTGAGGTAAGCCAATCTCAAAAAACCAAAGGAAGAATGATATCGCTAATAAGTGGATGATGACACATAATGGGGGGTGGGAGGGGTTAGTGTTAGGGTTAGAGTTAGCGTTAGGGAGGGGGGCAAGAATGGAGGAAGGAAGGACTGTATAGAGGGAAAAGAGGGGTGGGAGGGGTGGGGGAGAAGGGAAAAAATCACAAAATGAATCAAACAGCATTACCCTATGTAAATTTATGATTACACAAATGGTATGCCTTTACGCCATGTACAAACAGAGAAACAACATGTATCCCATTTGTTTACAATAAAATAAAATAAAAAATAAAAAAAAAAAGAATTCCCAGAGCGAGGAAGTATTCTTCCCTGGGGTCTTCAGAAAGAAGGTTGCCCTGCCCACCAATGTCAGATTTCTGCCCCCTAGAAATGTGCAAGAACAAATTTCTGTTTTTATGGAGCAACCTCAGGAAACAAATACAATGACAGCCCTTCTAGCTTCAGAGATTTCTCAGAGCTCCAATAGCTCTGTTTCTCACACACCAGTCAGTACTCCTGGTCTCCCCAACAGAGCAATCCTGAACAAAAGCATTCCTCCCATTAATGTTGGATTTGCTGAACTCAGATAAGCAAAAAAAGCAAGAGGTTAACTTTTCTTACAGCTTTCTTTTTTTAAACCAAATCCATAATACTTGTCTCTACTTACTATATGAACTCTCATCAGATAAGTTTCATTCTGAATTCACCCCCTACTCCTTCTTGCACTGAACCTCCCAGAGTTCACAATGGCCTTCACAGAGCACAGGGCTCTCAGACCCTGAGGGCCTCATTAAAGAGTGGCCCTCCCTTCCTCTGTCAGCATAGGCAAGTGTAATATAGACCCTGCAAGCAAAGTCAGTCCCATTCAACACTTTTCAAGTTCCTGAAGGCACTGAGCAAATGAAAAGTATTTTTTTTTATTCCTCTTTTCATAACATGAAAATACAATATGAAATGAATGACCCCTAATTAATAATTGCATATTTAAAGAGCCAGTACAAATATTGTCGTATAAGTTGCTGTGTTTGGAAAAATAAATACAAATTTCTCTACTAAGGAAAAGTTGCAATTTATAGCCCAAAGAATTATGAAAGTGAATTAAGCTGACACTATTACAGAGAGAGTATATGGGCACTATTTGTCAATGGCTAAATTATTTTTGCCTGGTACATTCCTTCAAACTTTGGACAATGGCAAATAGGTATAATTCATGATACACCCTAAGGGGTAAGCTATTTTCTACTAAATTAATCACAACAAATGGAAACAACAGCAGACATTCTTCCTACACTGATTCAGGTGTGGAACTAGTATCATTGGTATTCATCAAACCTGCAAAATAACATTAATAAGAAAATGAATCACATCCTCTGCAGAAAGTATACTGCAGTCATATTTGCTGAACCACTTAGAGTACCTCCAATCTGGTATAGGATTAATGCCAGAAATAATTTAAAACACAAGTTCAGATCGTTGAGCTATGAATTCCACCAGTACTTTATATTTTTCTCTTTGTTTCTTGATTTTATTTTAGACTGTACATCTTTTGCATCTCTGTTAGCGAATCTAGATTTCAAGTATATAACAGAAACTACTATTTTCAATGAATCTGTCAAATACCATAATACATTGTAAACTAGTCAAAATAAAACTAATCAGAATCAGGAGATATGCAAACAGAAGCACTGCAAACATGAATTTTCTCAGGACAGCTCGACACTCACCTCATTATTAATCCCAACCTTCATTCATGGCAGTCTTTATCCCTGGGGATTTTTTCTTACAACAATTTCAATACATTAGTACTCTGCATCATGTCCTAAAAATTGTACTAATGTTCTTAAATTTCTTTGGTCCCAAGTACATATTGTGACTAGAAACCTTTTAGCTATTCAACAGCACAACTAGCTCCATGTTCTTGAAAATTTATGGATCAATTGACGCTTTCCCCATTGCCTTAGCATATCACTGTGCTTTGAAAAAATGTTTTGTTCTACGAGTAAATGAGGGAAAGGGGAGAGGAAAGTCTGCCTGAATTAATGAAAGTTGTGAATGACTATTATTTAGGGAAAATAAGATTATTTTTCATTTAATAACATTTAGTAATAGATTAATTGCTACCTAAACAAGTCCTAAGTAGGAGAGGTTCTTCTAGGCTTACCCTAATAAATAAACTAACTTTTATTTCATGTATTACTATGCAAAGTGATGTAAAGTAAAGCTCAAATACTTCAACTATAATACTGTATTTTATGAATAATTTTTCTCTTTTCCTTTTAGGTTTATAAATAAGGGTTAGGTTGACCTTAGTAGAATACACATTGAATCCATATAATCACAGTTCCAACTGAAAATAAGTTGAAGTCTATTCAGCACACAGTCCCTAGAGACAAAAATTTCAATAAATGCCAATGAGAATATATAGAACATCCAATAAATTAAGAATTATTTAAAGTTTCAGTGAATTTATCAAAGATGAATACAAATCAACTTTATTCAAATTTTGACAAAATCTTTGTGGAGCTGGGAAACATTAGCTCTTTCAAAATATGTCAGAAAGCCTCCAAATAAATTATAGCTATATGATAATTCTCTTAAAGTGAACTATAAAAATATATCTTTCAGCCTTTTATTTTCTCAGTTGAGTTAAAGAGTGACAGCATACACTCCATTTTAAATTGCTGAACAGCACCAACAGTTTAAATAGGATGGAGATGAGTTTAAAAATTATATGATGGTGGTTTGGTAGAGAGGAAGAAATCTGTATTCAATAAGATATGAGAAAGAGAAAGTGAATCATTCAGAATCTTTCTACTCCTCTGAGATGACTGACTATAGAATGTTAAGGACAGTGCTTTTAAGACATGAGTTCAGATCATGAAAGACCTAGGATGGCAAAAAATCTGGAATTTCATCAGAAGACTGTGGAGACTCAAAGGAATTTAAGGGAAGAATAATAGAATCATGTTTGCATATTAGAAACAAGATTAGAGAAACTTAGTAAGAAAGGATTTAGGGAGAGATTGGGAGTGGGGAGAAAGAGTTTTCAAGTTTGGGTAGGGAAAAATACATTTTCTTAATTGTTTTTGTTCCTTGAAGAAATTTGAATTTAGAATAATATGCTTGGCTGTTTATGTCCATATGAGAAGTTCTCATGGGTTGATGGAATATTTAAAAGCCTACATCCTAGCCCCAGAAGTCTGAAGGAAGATACAAAGATATATTCTGATCTCAGTTTCATCCCAGTGTTCAAGATCCAAGAAACATGGGAGCAAACAGGACACTACTGTTCTCTATGACCCAAATAATACAGGTATAATTATCACAATGTTCACTAAGAAGAAGCACTCAACGTAAATATCTTGACGGAACAGGCAAAATGCAATTGAAGAGATCCACAAGCTTCTGACCCCTAAGGTTCTGAGACAGCATGTGGTAGGGGAGCCAGTGACCCCCTCTTGGTCCTTTTTTATGAGTCAAGAACTGCCCCTAGTGAAAGCTAAAGAATAACCTGTTAAACTTTTGACGTCCTCCCATACCAACACACACACACACACACACACACACACACACACACACACAATGGCATGTCACTGTTGAGTGGAGAAAAACAAATGACTATAAATTTAAGGTTAGGAGAACACAATATTTATGCACAAGAATTAGGAGAAGTCATATGGTTTCATGCTGACAAGAAACAAGAAAATCAGGGGACAATGGTGTTTTCTGAGATAGCATATTGGTTTTTATATTATGATCTTCACATATGTAATTGCCTAATTTCCTTCTGCTAATTTGTTCATTTTTACCGACCAGTGTTTAATAGCTCTGATTATGAGAACAAATATATGCACATTGCAAACATATCATGGTTGTGCCAGATCCTTAGGAAATATAGCAAATACATGAATTTTTGTGGTAAAATAATGCCAAAGAGAAAAACCTTTATTTATTAGAAATAAGCAAACACTTCCTGCTCCTCGCATGAAAAAATAGGATCTCAAGAACCAGGTGTGAGATGCCTCTGTGCTCCCCACTTTTGTCAAGAAGTCTTGTTGTGCCTCTGGCATAACATTTAAAGAGGGTTCAGTTGGGACTGAGGTCAGAAATGCAGCAGCTTTCAAAAATACTCAATAGAGTAATTGTAGATGAAATACTGCTATACCACTATTGTACCCATTTATTTATTTATCTTATGAAAAAATACCAAAACAAGTGCAAACAAGTCTGCTTTCTGACATTATGTAGAAGGCTGAGGAATACTGTCCTTAGTTAATAGGTATCTTGTATAAGCTGAATTGACACCACCTCCAAATCCACTTGGAAATACTAACTCCCAGTATATAGAAATGTGAATTTAATTGAAGATAGGGTTTTTACAGAGGCAATCAAGTTAAAGTGAAGTCATTAGGGTAGGCTCTAATCCAGCAAAAAGGTTGTTATTATGAAAAGGGGAAATCAGACCCAAAGATACATATAGAATAAAGAAAATGCATAGACACACCCATCCAGGGAGAAGACAATCATCTACAAGCTGAAGGCAGAAGAACAGAACAGAACAGGTTGGAACAGAACCTTCCTTCAAAGTCCTCAGAAGAATCGAATCTTTTGATCCCTTGATTTTAGAACTCTACTCCCAGAACTATAAGTATTTCTGTCATTTAAAATACCCAATCTGGCACTGTTTTTAAGAGTAGTTCTGGAAAATGAATACGATATCATTCTTTCTTTTGTTTCATAAGCCGAAGTTCCGAGCCTTCAAGGGATTGAATTTAGTCCTGCTTTACCATTTCCAGGGGACCCAATGAATTGCCAATATCTTGAATATGTCTATTTATTTTTCTTTCTGACCTATTTTGTGATGTGGACATTAGTAAAGATCTTAGTCAAAGCAGACTTGGAGATGCTGTAGGAAGGCTAATGTAGCAAGCAATGGGTATGCAGTCAGAAAGAAAAGTCCAAGAGGTGAACCAGAATCGGGTACAAAACAAAGAATGAACTTTTCTATGATAAAAATTGACCTCTGATAACAGAGTGAAAAATCAGTACATCAGGATTTGGAGATATGTGGAGTATTCACATGTAAATTAAATAAATGCAAATTAATTACAAATTGACAATTCATATTTTATAAAATTAATGGTTTCAGCATTACCAATGAAAATCCTACTAATCATTTCAATGTTATACAGTTACTTCATATACATTTTGAGGATAGGAACTCTGTTCCAGTGTTAAAACCCGCAGACTCAGGAACCAGAGAGTACCTGGAATTAAATCCTTCCTGATCCTAGAATATACACTATGTGATTTGTAGGTGTGGGAGGAAAAGTCATCCACTTGCTAGCTTATCATTGTGTTTCAGTTTCATCATCCATTAAATAAGAGTAAAAATAGCACATTTTGAAGTACATGTTTTGTGGAATGTTGAAGTGTAACTAATTAACAGATTGTTACCTAACATAATTTTCATTTTAATAGTAATAAAGCATAATATCTACTCTATATTTTTCAAGAATACAATATATTGTCATTAACTACAGTTACAATGCAATACAATATCTTTTGAAATTGATTCCTCCTATCTAACCGTATACTATGTAATCTCCACCAACATCTTCCCCTCTGTCCCTAACCCCTGATGACTCCAGGCTCTGGTAACACCATTATATCTCTACTTCCATGAGGGATGTCAGTAGTCTCATGTTTATACCAGCAGTTTCACAATAGCCAGAGGGAGGAATCACCCAAGTGTTCATGAGTGAATGCATAAAGAAAGTGTGAGATGTATACACAATGGAATACTATCAGTCATAAAAAGAATGAAATCTGCCATTTATGATAACATGATCAACTTGCAGGACGTTAACCTAAGTGAATTAAGCCATTCACAGAAAGACAAATACTGTGTGATTTCACTCATATGTAGAAGCTAAATTGTTCGTTAAACAAATTGATTAAAATATGAATTAATATGAGAAGTAAAAATTAAGGTCTGGCATTATAATGTATATTGGCCATGGTCTGTATTTTTCTCTACTCCTTTTGCAGTCATAAATTTCAAATCTTTGAGAAACTAAAATAATTGCTTAAAAGTAAATATGAGTCATATGAAAATATACATATGAGGATTCTTTTCCACACATCTTTCTAAAACTAAACCAATTCTCTTCCATATTAGAATATACTGATAAACCCATGCTACAGGAAAATTGCTGTCAAGTGAAAAAAGAGGTGAAGTATATTCCCAATATCAAACATATTTACAACACGAGCCAAAACATCAAGTGAAATGTTTAAGAGTTGACTTTAAAACATGATTTAAAATCTAGACAGTCAAAAAAATCATCCAAAGAACTTAAAAAACATAGTCATACCTTGCCATGGACATGTGAACCAAGATCTCTAGGCTTTAAGGAGTGGAGCCCCAGAATTTCTCTTTTTTAAAAACAAAAGTGAAAGAATGAAATCAAAGAAATAAACAAAAGAAAGTCCTCCCTAGATGTTTTCATTATAGGCACATGTAGGATCCACTAGCTGAAAGATCTCTCAGGACTTCAAAAACTTACTTGTGTCTTTGTAGTCTATGGAAGTGTAAATCTCTGTGTTACCCTCAACCACATTATTAACATTGAACCAAAAATTAATTTATGCTTTCCTTACTAGTATTACGCATTCTATCCTTAACAACCCATTCTTAAATATAATAAGTAACACCAAGTTCAAATTATTGTATACCATAGCCATGAGTTCACCATGTGCTTAATTAGTACAGATGAGTAATGTGACTGGTGGATTCCAGAAGACAAAAGAAGCAGATTTGCATTGCAGTCACAAACGAACAGGTGTAGCTGCTATCAAAATAGTGTCTGCTTTCAAAAATCAATACCAGATGAGTAGTTTGTTATTCGGTGATTCATTGCATTTGCATCTAGCAACTAAACTAGAGGAGGTTGAAATTTTTTTAAAGAACATGCATGGGGAATTGCCATCCTGGTTCAAAATGGAACAACTGAAAAAGTTCCAACGTACTTGGGGACCATTCGGTGAAAAAGAACAGGAATGCATAGTTTTATATAACATGGCAACTTGTGATTTCATAGTGCCATGAGATTTATTTTCTAGATAAAAATGCACAACCATATCATCAATAAAAATAAGGTATGTGACTATTAAAAGATGATTTGTTTAAGAAATATTAGGTACACTGTCTCAGTAGACAGATTACATAAATCCTCTTGCTTGTTGTACAGATTTGGTACAAATTGCTGGTAATAGGATCCAAGTAAATTATTAGCAGATGGTTTATTGGGAGGAGTTCACTCTGAAGTGGTGACAAACATTTCAGAAAGACTGCAAAAGGTTCTACTTCATAGTCAAATCAGTTATAATTGTCTATCTTTCATTAACCAGTAATAAAGAGATGCATTTTAGTTAGGGTCTAATTGATTTAGATTAACATGAACATTTTACATAAATGTTCTGGAAATATCCTGAAGAGGTACAGATAACTCTTTCCTTCTTTTGGTATTCATTCACAAAGTAATATTTGAGAGTAACTACAGCAGCTGGTTTCTATGGTAATAATATGTTTTCACTGAAATGTGTAAATACACAGAAGGACCTAGAGTCTTAGATATTTTTATCTGCTACTCTAAGATGTTTGTCAAGAAAAATGAATCATTGTCTCCACTTTCATGGCATTTTGCCAGTACTTTCTTCTTGGTCCAGTATTTTTCTTACCAATTAATTGACAAAATTTTTTGTTTAGTCTTTGATTCCCTTGTCTCCCATACTTCGTTTAACTTTTCTGTTCAAAAAGTGTATACCTTGAGTTACTATCCTGACCCTTTTAAGTTGTCTTTTCCACAATAATTTATTTAGTTAGAAAATCAAAGAGATTCAAACCAGTTGTTTCCTGACATGTAATCAAAACAGTGATAAGATTGGTCATTTTCAATGTAGTCTATACATAAGACCTGGAAAAGGCAAAATTTAAATGAATACTTTATCATAGACCAATTCGTTGTAATACTTGATTTGATATTTAGTTTCATACTTCAATATTTGAGGAAGTATTCCACTACACTTATTCAAATTTGTTCAAATTAAACAAGTCTGGCGCTCTCTCTCTCTCTCTCTCTCTCTCTCTCTCTCTCTCTCTCTCTCTCTCTCTCTCTCTTTCTCTCTTTGTGTGTGTGCATATATGAGTGAGTGTGTGTTGCTAGGGATTGAACCCAGGACCTACCTGCTCTACCACTACCTGCTCTACAACTGCTCTACCACTGAGCTACATCCCCAAGCCTCTAGTTGTCTCAATTAGGCAAATGTCCATTTGGTACCAATAATCTCTCAAAAAAGTTATCCCTAAAATATCTTATTTTTATCAACAATTAAGAGCCTTTTACAGCTGGGCACAGCGGCTGAGGCAGGAGGAATAAAAAATAGGGCTGGAAATGTGGCTCAGTGGTCGAGTGCCCCTAAGTTCAATCCCTGGTATGCTCCCCAAAAAGGGGGCCTTTTACAATTGCCATTTATTGTTTATAGGATATCAATGTATCTGTTCAATAATAAATAGATTGCAATCATGCTTACCTCTACAGAAATCAAGTAATGGTGATCACTATATTCATTGGAGAGCAAACATGACATGATCATATACCAGTTTTCATAAGTGTATAAGCCAGGCAAATAAGCTAAAGACTTTGCTTTACTCTGAAATCTTACCACAAGATAGAACTCATTAAATCTCCAATTATTTCACCTGTGGGGTTTTGAGAAAATACTTTCAAAAATGCTTATTCAGAAATAACTAGTAATATCAGTAAATGAAATAGTCAATAAAGCCCACAAAATTTTAATAGCCTTCATTTAAAAGGCTTTTCTAAATATAAATTTTGGTTATGATCATACATACAAGAACATTAATGCAACAAAAAAAACTTGTTAAATTTTCTCCTTCTGTTCTTAAATAATGCAGTATATCATTTATTATTTCTTTATAGTTTATGGGTCTTTGATGGTTTGCTATAAATGAATTAATCAGTCAGTGTGAGTTAATTTGTATAATTGCTTGCAATGGTATTATAAGTTGCCCATAGGTTTTAAATTCATGTGATTAGTAAGTCTCTCTGACAAGTACATTCGACATGCACTACACATATAAAGAGAGAGACTACTCTGGAGAACTCTATAAATTATATTAGCTGGGCTTTACATGCTATACAAATGTAGCCAATGACTAGGTTGATCTTCCACCTGCTACAAGAGCAGAATAGTAAAGAGGAAAGTTGTTCTGGGATTCTAAAGATGAACAAACATAGAAAGAATATAGAACAGCAACTAAAAAAGAATTGAACAAAGTACATGTCTCCTTTAACCAAAATGGTGTAAATTCAATTATTCAGAGATAGCTATGCCTATTAACACATAGATAAAGTTAAAAAATTATGTTAGAACAATAAAAATGCATTTAATTGTATTCATATAACTAAATGTGTTTTCCGTATTGTAAAAACATTCCTGAATCCTCATAGACATAACAGTTTAATCAAACACTATTTATTTATCTTTACTGTACTTTCAACTGTCCCACAGAATTAATTTTAACTCAATATAATTGAAGCCATACTCAAAGTAAGTCATACTTATGTAAAAAAGCAAACGTGTTAATACTGGGCAATAAATTGAATACAATCACAAAAACTTTAATGGTTTAAACTCAGTAATTCAGATATTTATCATTCAGTATTTGAAAAGGGAAGTTTCATCCCTAAAGGAAAATCCTCAATAGTAGAAGTAGACTATGGGAGGAAAGGTTGGTAATGGAAAGAGGAATATCTTTTGGATCTGTAGATAGAACTATAGGTGACAATTGAGTAGGCTCTTTTCTCCTCCAAATCCAAAACTGTAAGATAGAGAAAAATAAGATATATTTTGTCAGGAGTGGTGAATGAATTATGGATTTTGAGCTCTCCTGTGACAGAGATGATGCCCCTCTGAGAACTCTGCAGTGCAAATGCACTGATGAAAGATTGCCCAGTTGCTATGGATATGCCCTGTTCAAAAGGAGGTTTTTTGCCAGCCATGGAGCTGTTCAGTTCTTCACCTCATATTGAAATGCCAGCTGCCCTGGGGTTAAAGAGATATGGGCAAAAACTGATAATTATAATTAGACTGCACAGAAGTTTGTCCTTCACTTTGAGTACTTTGAAGAAACCTCCTCACAATAAATCCTTTTAATAATATAACCTATGAAATAAAAATGCTGAGCTGACTCATTGTCATTGCATTCCATCTAAGGGTAGTGCCCACCAGGTCCCAGCTTTTTCTCTATTTGTGTGTGTGTTTTCTAATCCCCCACTGCCCTTGCCCAGTTTCCTGAATTAATCATATTGCAGGTCTTGACAATATTTAGTATGAAAAGACACATGGATTTGAAAGACAAGGAAGCCTCCACTCCAATTGAATAGAAACAGAAAAATGCAAAGATGATGGAAATGGTTTGCTAGTGTTACCAACTGAATCAACATTTGGATGAATGTTCAGAATATTGCTGCAGAATCTGCCAAGCAAATAAACATTTTGTTCATAATGTCAAACAGAATCACAGACTTATTGATCCCCAAGCAGGGTAATTGTGAGACATAGATAAGGAAAGACAGAGCTGGCTGACTGATGGATAAACTGGGTGAATAAGGACCCTTCTAAACCAGAAGACAGTTCTGTCACATTGAAACAAGCAGTAAGAGGAAAAAAGGGACAGAAAAAGAGTCTTCCACCTCTGTATATCCACTTATCAATCTATCAGACACCACATACTTGTCTCTACAACAGTACCTTTAGCTTCCACAATGACTCTAGCAGGAACTGCTGTTTTACCCAATAACTCATTTTGGTTTATGGTACTATATCTACCCAATTACTCAGATCCAAACTATTGTTTTCTTTTTTGGACTCTGTTCCTTCATCTCTAATCCTTAAGCAAGCCATCTTTCTGTTATTTTGAAATATGTACAAAATCTGTCTATATTTTTTTAAATTTTGATGAAATATAGACTTGAAAACAGAATTGAACCTCAAATGGACTGCTGAAATTGCCTCCTAAATAATCGTTCTTTTTTTGTTCCTTCCCTATTTGCTTACAATCCTTTTTTCTCAGAGATGCTGGTGTGAACTTTAAAGTTGAAAATATATATCATAATGATTCCCCTATTTATTCTCTTTGAAAGCCTCCAGCACAATCTCATGAATGATTCCAGAATTGATTGCAGTTCTATTTTTCTGCCTTAGAAGTGGAAGTAGAGGAGTTAGACTGGGACAAGACCAATCCTGTCTCTCTGCAGTAGCCAGGTTTATTCAAAAAAAGAGCACCCATACTATACACAGAAATAGCAAGACAAGCAGCATACATCTTTCTCTTATCTGTGTGTGTGTGTGTGTGCGTGTGTGTAGGTATGTATAATAATAGACATAGATATATATAGATACAGATTAGATAGAAAGAATAAGATTTATTTTAAGGAATTGGTTCATGCAATTGTGAAGTGGACCAGTCTCAAGATCTTGGGGGCAAATAAGGGGGAAGTTGCAAGGGGGATATCCAGGAAAGTCAAGAATTTAGTTCCTGTCTGAAATATGGAAGCCTGAAGACCAAGGAAAGTCTAATGTTTAACTACATCTGCAGCCTGGAAAGCAGTGGTTAAAATATGTTTTTTTAAATAAGCTTGGTAATAGATATTCAATTCTTTTGAACTCCTTTACTGTGTGACAGCAATTTTGCCAGGTACTAGTTAGGCCACCATGAGGACTTCAAAGTTAATAGGGATTATTTCTTGTCCTTCAATGAAATAGAGCAAAGTCTAAAATTGAGAAGAAAAACTAGCTGATTTTATAAGAAAACAACAATGCCAAGATGCTCCATTTTCAATTTTGTGTTTAATATTAGAAGGTTCAATAATGATTTCCAAGTTTTATGCTTATTTATCTGTTATCTACAATGATAATATATGTTGAGTCTAAATATTTTCTTAGTACAAATCTTACTCTCAAGTGCCTTCAATACAAGTAAATCAACATATGCCTCTCAATATTCTTCCACGATTCCATTTCCAATAGAGATTGTGCTATAAAAACTTCCTCTGTTTTTTTTCTTAAATTGATTGTGTCAGAATCTCATTAACCTAAGGTATCACTTGTACTTCTTAATATCTTTCCTGTTTTTATTTAATTCGGGTAACATTAGAGGTAAGTTAAGTAAGTGTCCCCAAATTGCATTTGAATTCACAGTCTTATAGACTACATTTGTAGCTCTAAATTCTCTCATTGTCACTAACATTTATTTGGCTATATTTTGTTGTCTCTGCATTGATCAATTTTGAAAGAAAGTAATGTTTAAAGTACATGCACAAGTATCCTCGGATCATTTAAAGTATACATAAAAATTGAATTTAGCTTGGGAAAAATATAAAAGCAGTGTAAAATAGCCCAGAAATCAAGAAAAATTTACATTCTCAGTTATATTAGATGTAATCAACCAAAAAAGAAATATGTGGAAAAAAAATTATGGCACAACTATCAAAGTAAGTTTTTGAAAAAGATTCGTACACATATTTAATTTTACTGCCCCATAAGAAAACACGCAGAGACACACAACACACCATAAATATCTATATGTTTAATCAACTTTCTTTAATTTTTTTCTTGTTGTTGTTGTTGTGGATGGACACAATACATTTATATTATTTATTTATTTTCTTATGTGGTGCTGAGGATCGAACCCAGGGCCTCACACATGCTAGGCAAGCGCTTTACCACTGAGTCACAACCCCAGCCCTGTTTATTCAACTTTTAATCTTCAAACCACTTAATAACAAAGAAATTTTATGACATTTACGCTATTGGATATTAACACATTCAAATGTAAAGTCAGCCAATTAAATTAAACATATAAGATAATAACTTATCTGAAGCATATTCAAAATTACTAATCTCTAATGTGATAAATACAAACATACCAATTTTAGGAATATTTCCTGAAATGCTTTATCAATATCCATATTACCTTGATTATTTAATTATAAGGTTTTTTTGTTGTGTTTTGTTTTTGTTTGTGTTCTTGTGTTGTGTTCAACTGGGGGTTGAACCACAGATGCTGTACCACTGAGCTACATCCCCAGTCCTTTTGATTTTTTATTTTTTGAAAAGGTCTTCCCTAATTTTCTTAGGGCCTTGCTAAATTGCTGAGACTAGTCTCGAAATTGCAATACTCCTGCTTTAACCTCCGGAGTTACTGAGATTACCAGCATGCACCACCGCACTCATCTAATTATTGGTTTGTAAAGAAACTCATACTAGGTAAAAAACAAACTAGTATAGAGAACTTCCATATGCCCTTTAAGGATTTTCTAAATGTTAACAGTGTTTTACTTCCTAAAACTCACTTGCATATTTTTATCTATTTATCTATTTACTTATATAACTGGGAGATAAAGATATAGATAATATTGAATTAATATTTAATAAAAAAATTGATACAATATATAATCTGTATAGGGAAGTTAGTTGATACTTCTTCAGAACATTAAATCAGAAAATTAATATTGATAAAAATGTTATTCAGTATTGATAGAAATCTATTATGTTATCTAATACAGTCATATTAAAATGTCCTCATTTCACTTATTTCCTTTGCCTCTCTCTCTCTCTCTCTCTCTCTCTCTCTCTCTCTCTCTCTCTCTTTCTCTGTGTATGTGTAGTGTGTGTGTGTATGCGTTTGCGCCCATGTTCAAAAAGCAGAAGTTGAAAATACAGTCCAGGTTCCCATGTTGCATCTAGTTGTCATGTCTTTTCTGACATTAGTGGGTTTTTGTTCAATACCTTTTTGGTTTTGAAGAGTGACTGGCAGCTATTTTGCAGCATATTGCTCATATTATGTAGTATCATAGACCCTTAAAATGAGATTTAGTTCATGTATTTTGGGCACAAACACCCTGAAAGTAATGCTGCATCCTTCTCAGTGCAAAATATCAGGGTTTATATTATGTCTGTTTGTTTGTTTATATTATTTGCCATTAACTTTGATCATTTTGCTCACAAGTTAAGATCTTCCAGGTTTTTCCAATGTAAATTTATTATTATCTTTATGTAATTGAAAATATTTCAGTGGGAATGCATTATAATAGTGTACATATGCTGTTTTTTGTTTGTTTGGGGTACCAGGGATTGAACTCAGGGGCACTCAACCACTGAGCCACATCCCCAGTCCTACTTTGTATTTTATTTAGAGACAGGGTCTCACTGAGTTGCTTAGCATCTCACCATTGCTGAGGCTGGCTTTAAACTTGCAATCCTCCTGTCTCAGCCTCAAGTCGCTGAGATTACAGGCATGCACCACCGCACCCAGTCAAATATACTGCATCAACCTTTCTTCCATTAGACTTGGGAGATATTAATCATTCTTGTTTTATTCAGTTATTAATATGAAGTTTGAAAAAAATGTAATCTAATTGAATCATGACTTCTACATTTCTTTAGTGGAATTCTACTATAAATTTTCTCTTTTATTCAAATATTTATGTTTGTGTGCACTAATAGAAAGAATCTTATTTTTGTGGGTTATTATCATGAATTTGATTAAATTCCTGATTCCTCTAGCTGCACTCAGTACATAAAAGAATGTCATCGGTTTCAGGAAACATGTTCCAAGGAGGTATATTTGAACTTACCTGCAAAGCATGATTGTGAGTTCCAATTACAAAATTGAGCCCGAAGGAGTTTCTACAAATTCACTTTCTATGTACTTTAATATGTGACATCATTTTTGAATGCTCATTTACTTTCTGGTACAATAAGGTGTTCCAGAATTTTATCTTGAATTGTCCATTCTCTAGTTGTGGTATAAATCATTCTGAGTTTTCATTACTTTTAGTGCAGAATGATATTAGAAAAAAGATCTGTCTATTTATTAATACAAGATATTATATTAATATAAGATGTTATTTCTTGATCTTTTAATGGAAAGGACTAAAAAATGTATTTCTAAGTGCCTACATATTAACATACATCTTATTCTCTCTAAATATACATGTATCTATAAGTTGCCTTGCTCTTTACTTAACATAGCAGGGCAAGGTTCATCCTAGCCTTTCTTCTTGCTGTCTGTGTAACCTCATTCTCCAACTTTGGGAAACAGGGTGTAATTTTCCACAACACATTCACTTATTTTCTCAATCCAAAAACATAGATAAAATTGCTACAAGCTTGTTAACCCATACCACAGTGAAAAACAAACTTGCCATTTTAAGATAAATATACTTACAATTCTTTTTTTTTTAAAGGAAAGAAAAGAACTTTGGAGGGAGAATATGTAGTATAGTAAAAATACTTCATTTAAAAATAAGTTGAAGTGGCCGTACGGGTGCACTTCAACTCAGGAGGCTGAGGCAGGAGGATCCCAAATTCAAGGCCAGCCTGGGCAACTTAGGGAGACCCTGTTTCAAAATAATAACAAAAATAAAATGTAGGGGGCTATCCCTAGTAAAACACCCCTGTACAATCCTCAGCACACACACACCAAAAGTGCTCACATAATTAGTAGAATGGAAACACCAATCATTGTTGAGGATATAGAGTAACAATCTTATAACTGCTGATGGAATGCAAAATGCAAAATATGGAGTGCATATAGATATAGTAAATTTGCTGAACTAATAAAAAATAAGAAATACCAAGGTAAACTGAGGCAGAGTATCTCCATAGGTAAGCCACATGGCATGGCATGCAGGAGCCTAAGCAACGTAAGGGAGTTTGTGTGTGATATCCCAGTGCAGGATGTATTGATCTATCTGGCATGACCCTCTTGTGAAAAGAGGCATCAGAATGCGGGACAGTGACCTGATGCAGGAAATCATGTCTACAGTGTTGTGGAAAAAAATATCTACTAGGAATCAAGAAGATAACAGTTACTAGAGATGGTTCCAGGGAAATGAATTGGTTAAATAATTAAATACATAAGATTAATGAAAACCAACTTTCTTGCTATTAGATACTATGAAAAATAGGAAAAGGATAATTATCTTCTGAGTGGAAGCAGAGCCATCAATATCATTTTATACTTTTCAGTATATGTAGATAGATACGGACATAACTTACAGAAATGTAATGTATGTGGATGTGGATGAACATACACACTTCTTTTAGCAACTGAAAGGGACTATGATATGCCCAGAACAAGGGGCCCACATGACATCCAGTCAAATATGTAAATATTGACCTCCATTGAAAGGAACCCAGCTTCTCTGGATAGATCACTAATTCTTCTATTGGGACAGGGGAAGATCAAGATGAGCCAGGGCAGCATCTCAAGTTAGAGTAGAAAGCAAAGCGATGTACAAAAACTGAAGAAGAGATTATATCAAAATGACAAGGAGATCAACTTAAAAGGCTCCCACTTGACAAACCAGGAAGATTTGATAATCAAATGAAAAAAATGATCATAACACATTGCAAACTCTAAAATAACATGGGAAACCAGCAGTTAAATTTAAATAAATAAATAATGGAAAATATGAAAAGTTTTTAAGGAGTGAGATTCCTTCCTATCTTCATATTACAAGAATACACATTAATTGTTGTAGAGAAACATCACAGATACCACATCAGTGAAGCAATTACAGTGAATTTCATCAGTAATGAGACAAAAGAAATATGCACAAACTGATAGATTCAATAACAAGAAAGTCTCATTTAGGCGATACTTCTGGCAAAGATGTGTAATCAGAACATCATGGGGTAATAGCAGACAAATTCAAATTGAGGGATATTTAACCAAACAACTCTCTTGAAAAAATGTCAGGTCTACGAAAGTGAGGTAAAAATTGAAAACCACATTCCAGAATGAGGACCAAATGGTCACTTCCAGTAATTTTGAAGTGAACCTTGTGTTGTGTATTGCATGATCTGGAAACTGATTCAATTTGAATGTGATCTGAAGATTACTTAGAAATATCATGTCAATGTTAATATCTTCATGCTTATTCTTATATTGTGATCTTATAGGAGAATGTCCATGTTCATAGAAAATATATTCTACTATATTTATGAGTAATATAACATTAGCAACATGTTCTCAAAAGGTTCACAAGAAATTGTATCATACTTAACAACTTTTCTATAAATGTCTTTTAAGTGAAAAACAAATTGGTGTAACCCTCAAACTTCAATGCTTTTATTTTAAAGTTATTTCATTTTATACCATTATTGCTGTGTCAGCTTTCTTGCTTAGTATCTGCATATGACATATTTTCCTTTGCTTATACTTTCATTATGTCACCATAATAACTCTTTAAAAACATTAACATGTTTTTCATTTTAAACTTAATTTCTAATATAACTGGTTTGAAATGTGTCTGTGCCCTGTCTGTTTTTCCCTCCTTACAGTGTTATTTAATCTCTAAATTATTGGGTTTGAAAAAATGTGTATTCCATTAACTCCATTAGTTTAACTCATGTGCATGCAGTATTTTATTTTCTTTTGTACTGGTGATTGAACCTAGGTTTTCTTTACTACTGAGCTATATACCCTCAGTTCTTCTTAATTTTTTTTTCTGAGACAGGGTATTACTAAGTTGCCGAGGGCCTTGCTAAATTGCTGAGATTTGCCTCAAACTTGAAAACATCCTGCATCAGATAATCCTAAATCACTAGGATTACAGGTATGCACCACTGTGCCCAGTCTTATATGTGCTAGTCTCAATTTCAATTTTTCCTCTGGAAATTAAAGCTTGCATACTTAATTTTTCAATATAAGATGATTTGACGTTTTTGTTTTCCTTCCTCTTGACAAGGTATATTTTTATCAGGCATTTAATTCATAATTGACTGAAACCACAAATTGTTATGCTCTTTATTTAAAAATTTTGTTTATGTTTGCTTATATAATTCAAACTTTACCTGTTCTTATTTTTGGTGACTCTAACCTTTATTCTGGAATCACATTCCCTTGTTCTGCAGTGAGCACTTAAATTTTAAAAAGCTGGTTTTTTTCCAATATCATCTTATTTCACAACCATGACCAAAATACATCATCGCTGACTTTTGAGTTGTATAATTTATTTTCTGTCAGAAAAGAAATGTGATTATATTCTCATTTCTTCCTTTGTTGTTAATGAAAGTTTAACTTTATAGCAACAGCCAGTCTTTTTAAAATAATTCGTCTTTTATATTTTTATTTTCTTTCGTTTGGAAGTTTCATATGTCTAGATATACTTCTTTTCATTCTTTATCTTACTATTTGTTTTGCTTCCTAAATTTTTGGTTTGTTATCTTTCAACAGTTCTGAGAAATACTCAGCATTTCATCTTCAAATACTTGCTCTACTTCATGAGAAACTCCATGTATATACACGTTAGATATTCAAACTATACTTCCTGTATTTCTTGATCTTTCTTTTCTGTCTTCTATCCTTTTTCCCCTCTGAGATTTCTTCTAATTTATTTTCTAATTCATTAATTCTTTCTTTGTCTTTGTCTAATTCGTCATTTAGTATGGATAATTGATATTTTAGTTTTATTTTACTAATGCTTATTCTAGAAGCTTCCTTTGGTTCTTTCCCAAATCTACATGTAAATTTTTATCAGTGTATTAAAGTGGGGTATTTATATGCATGTATTCCACTTCTGAGCATAATAGGCATAATTGTATAATGTATATGATAACTTCAGCATCTAAATCTGGTGCAGAAGTCTTTTTATTATATTTATAAATTTTCCTCTATTTTTAGTGCATGAATTCTGCTAGTCTGTGTGTTTTTTTATATATGCTATGTTTTTCATATTACTTAAATAATATTGGGGAATAAATCAAGATGTTAATGAAGCAATATTTTCTAATAAAGTTTTTTCCTTTGTCTGCAAAAAATTTTGGTGATTTTATGAGCCCAGAACCACCTTAAATAAAATTTAAAGCTTAAAGTCATCCTGTGTTCTCAAACAACCACAGACTATAGCTTAATTTAAAATTTATATTGTTCTTCTCTATTTTAAGCTTACTCTATGGTTAAGTTTTTGTATCCCCAGATTATTATTAATTTTTAATTTGGACAATTCTCTTGTCCTTGAGAAGCCACTAAAAGGAAAATTCCACCACCACTCCATTCCCCAAATCAGCAAATTAATCTCAGGGCAAGAATCTCTCATTTTATTTCACACTCTGGGTCTCATTTTCTCTTGCATTGTGATACTATAATTTCTTATTTTTTTCTCAAGCTTTGGATATTTGAAAGATTTTGTAAATGTAACTAAAGTACTTGATTTAAAAGAGGGATGTGGATGAAGACAATCCTCTTTTAAATAAGTTTATCATTCCTTTCTTTGATATTATTATAATATGGGAGGAAACTCTAATCTTGATCTATAGGTTCTTTCCTTATTATGTATAGCTCTAGAATATTCATTAATAAATTACTAAAACAAATTACTATTATTTCTCTTTTTGAATTCTTTTTAATATTGCTCTTAACTAGAATTTGAGTTGAGGTTAACTACATCACTCCTAATAATCTCTGAAACCATTTTCTAGAATTCAACAGTCACAAAAAGGGCAAAAATAAACTTACTTATTATTCATTGCAAAATATATACTTCCTTTGATCTCTTAAAGATGTTAAGCCTCAGTTCATTTTCATGGTAGAGTGAGTTATAACCCTAAAATCAGGAAAATAATTAGGTATTTTATGAAGAAAGTTCATTTGTTTCTCAAGCTTTTTCAAGTTTATTTAACCATCAGACAACATTGTACTAGTTAATGTAAAAATTACTTTGCACACTAAATAATACATTATCCTCAAGAAAAACTGAGTTGTAAAAACTGAAATAATGTATTTTCAGTAAGAGAAAGCAGAAAAAAAAAACATTGTTTACTAATATTTAATACTTTCCAGAGTAGATGTTATAATGCAATATATACCATAATTATTAAAGTGTCTTTTTATAAGAGCTCTGTATGTACAGGGTGAAGGCTATGTGAGTTGACATGTATGTATGTTCTCAGCTTTGGAACCATCACTATGATGACATTTGTGACCCTTTGTCAGGAAGTTTCTCATATCTCTTTTATAATGACAGTAAATGTTTCTTAGATGATAACTTTTCCTACACTACAGAGAAATGTAACATGATTCATTAAACATGAGTAGAAAATAATCAATACATATTTGTGATGATAACTTTCAATTCTCTATCAAATGGCTATGGGGTAAAATAAGATATAACTAAGGAATATCTGTCCTACTGCTCTACAAAATTCTTTGGAGTTTTGTCTAGTATCCTTAGTTTATATCCTGTTTTAGACTCTCTCCTTCATGTGCATATTCTGCTCTCATCCATTTGTGAAATAAGTATTCAGGCCCTGTCCTAGGATTCTCTTCCATTTGCCTTCTTTAGATTAATCCTTGGGCCACTCTAAGTTTTCACTTTTCATCTTTTCTCATTTTCAGCCTAATCATTACTTTGGGTAACCCTCATATCCCATTCAAATTTCTAGGACCAGACAAATCAGAGATATTTTATAGTCTTTCTGATATGCAAAAACACTCAGACATCTTCTGACTGAATCAATAGTGATTCTATTTCCATGGCCCCTTTTTATACAACTTGGATCCTGACACTTTCTATTCCATTCTATACAGCATTAACATAAGTGATGAGTGCATTCTCTTGATGTGGATAAGTTGGTTTTCTAAGATTCAACTTGTTTTTTTATTTAAACATTGGAACTGCTGGAGCATATACCAACTGGTTTCTGAATATCAGAATAATGAAACATTATTATAGCTTGCTAGTTTACTGGCAACATGTATATTAAAAGTGCTTATAAGCATTTTAAGAAATTCCACAGTTACATTCTGCAAGAAAACTCTAGGAATTCTGCCAAATATTCCATGATTTGGCTGAGAGTCAAGAAGAGCTTTATGGGGCACAATTTTATTACCCCATTCTGCATGACATTGATTTGCCTTTGAACCCAGCTAAAGTCCATTACTCCATAACTCAAGTTAATGGGTATATAGATAGGAAATTTCCTTACCACAGCAGTATTTCTCTCAATATATTTTATTTATTAAATTTATTGGATGCTCAAAATCAATCAATTTCTAGGAGCACTTCAGAGAGTAATAAAGGATGATACAAAAATGTATATATCACTGCAAATCCAGTATAAAGTAGAATATCTGAGGAGTTTTCCATATACAACACAGAATTTTTTTTATCTTGCTTGTTTAGATTTTTGTAATTTGTTAATTATATAGGATAATGCTTTGTTTGAAAATTCAATATTTTTAAAATGCAATGATTATAAACAACTGTTAGATCAGTAAGTGGCCTAATGCCTCAGTATAGTACTTTATAAGCACATATGGTCATTTAAAATTTTTATTAATTCGTGATGCAAATACTTTTAAATTCACTACCTGGCAAAGCACATTTAACAAGGAAAGAAATTTAATCCTAGAGAGAGCCAAACAATGCTGATAATAATTGAGAGCTTTAAAATAGCTCCCATCCCTCAAATATCCACCTGTGAATGTCTAGCCACTAATCAAAGCAGGATTTCTGAAAATAAACTGAATTAAATCAGAAGACAATCACTGCTCATACACCAAGGAATTGGCATTGAGACCACTGCAGGCAAACCAATCAACCACTAGGTAATGTGCCCAGGGTCCAAATGTTCTGTCAGAAATCTAAATTTTTTCCATGCAGCTACTACATTATATTTTAGCTAATAGAAATCTACAAAGAAGGTGGAAAAGGAGAATAGAAAGATGAGTTTTTACTACTGAATACACCATGTAATCATCTTATACAGTAAAAAGGGGAAATTAATATCACTTAAGAAATACCACCCTGAGCTCCTCCTTCCCTCTTGACCACCACAAGGATAACCACTATCTTAATATCTGACAACATAGACCACACTTACCTGTTTTGTCCTTTACATTAATGGAATCAGGGTTTCATGTCTGTCTTCTTTCACTCATCATTATGTTTGTGAGATTCAACTCTGTTGCTACATAGTGGATATTTTATTTCCTGTATATCATTCTAGTATGCAATAAATTAATTTCCATTCTATAGTTGTGAGCTTTTTGATTATTACAAGTAGTGTTGCTATGAACATTCTGGTATTGTACCATATTCTTTGATTTTCATTTGGAACTTATACCTAGAGTGAAATCTCAATGTTATAGAAGTATCTGTATGTATTTATTCAGTTTTACTAGACATCTTGGTATGTGAGTGTGTGTGTGTGTGTGTGTGTGTGTGTGTGTGAAGGCATCATCATGACACTTTAATTTGCTTTATTGGATGACTATAAAGGGAACCATCATTTCATGTTTCCATAATTATAAGTGAACTCTGTCTCACACACACAAACACACACACACTCACACACACACACATAAATATACATATTTACACTACAGAATTCTTTTTACTTAAACATGTTTAAGTTCTTTTGAATAAATAGCTTGTTATCAAATTGCTGGGTCAAATGATAAGTGCATGTTTAACTTGATAAGAAATTGGCAAAATATTTTTTCAAACAGATTACATCAGTTTATATACCCATCAATCACCTGTAATTATTTAAATTACTTTCCTCTTTAGCTTCACTAATATAAGAAGTGATGTGTTTGGTTTGGTTGATTTTCTATCCTAATTCTTATGTAGTAATATCACATTGTGATTCAATTTACGTTTTCTTAAGGATGAAGGATATTAAACACTTTCAGTGTGTTTTTTGCTATCTTAATACTTGGTAAATTGATTGTCCATATTTTTTAACTATTTTCCTATTATTGGGCTTGAATGTTCTCATGTATTGGGCACAAATCTTTTATCAAACTTGTTTAAAAATATTTTCTGCCGGGCTGGGGAACTAGCTCAGTTGGTAAAGCGCTTGCCTCACAAGCACAAGACCCTGGGTTCAATCCCCAGGACCACAAAAAAATAAAAAAAATAAAAAAAATAAAAAAATTTTTTTCTGCTAATGTGCATTCTGTTCATTACCTTAATAGTAACTTTTGGGAAACTTTTTTTTTTTAATTTCAAGACTATTTGACATTTATGGAACTTGTACTGATATGCAGTTTTTCTTTTTGTAATTCTCCCAATCTGTGACTTTACCTCTCCTTTGGTCTAGAAAGAAGTATTCATTTTTATCCATCTTGTTAAGTAACAGCTTCTGATTGAATTGGACTTGCTTCCTTTTTTTTTTTTTAACCAGAGGTTGAACCCAAGGGTGCTTAACTGATGAGCTACATGCCCAGCCCTTTTTTATATTTTATTTAGAGGTCTCACTGAGTTGCTGAGGTTGGCTTTGAACTCAGGATTCCCCTGCCTCAGCCTCTGGAGCCATTGGGATTACATATGTGGGCCATGGCATCCAGTTTGGATTGGTCTTTCTTAATTTTTCTTTCTTCTACGTTATTGATCTTGGCTCATTATTTCTTTATATATTTCTTGACTTATTTTGTTCCTCTAATTGCAAATTCTTCCATATTTGAGATATTTATTTCTAATATAACTATTTAGTGCTCTAAATTTTCCTCTATGCTCTATTTTACCTGCTTTGCACATCATTTGATTTGTCCTATATTCATTTGTTTTTTTTTCTATTCATAACTACATGCTGTTTTCCTTGTGATTTCTTTTATAACTCATAAGCTATTTACAAAAATTGTGAGTAGTCAATAAATATCTAAGAGATTTTCTCATTTATTTCTTCTCTGATTTCTAATTTAATCATGGCCATGGAACACAACTCTAATAAATTGAAACCTTCTATAATAATTGAGTTCTTCATTATACAGAATATGATCATTATGACATATGGTCATATTTTATAAGAATGCTTGTTTCTGCTATTTGGGGGCAAATGTTGTCTATTTATTAGAGAGTCTACGTGATGGTGATGCTCACCTCTTCTATATTCTTAAACTTGTGCATTTATTTTTTCTATCAGTTATAGAGAGTGTTATCATGTGTCTTTAATATCACCTGGGGAGGAAAAAGCTAGGCTACAATGCTCACTGCTCCAGTAGTACTTGGTAGGAAAAATAGGTTTAGTCAAAGCCAGTCTTGAAGAAAGATAGAGGAAACTAAAATATTTCAAAGGTGCTATCTTTGAAATTCCTGAAATTGAGCAGAACTTTTAAAGGAGAGCTGGTAGGAGAAAAGTGCTGCAGAGAAGTGAGAAAAGAGGTAGATTTATTTAGCCTGCATTAGACAAGACAGGAACAGGGGCTGACCTCAGCTCCCTGCTCTCAGTCTTTGGCGCCTGTGGGGTGGGAAGGGTAGCCTTTTAGCTTTTACTCTCAGCAGAAGGAAGTTCTAATTTCAGAAGGGGTGTTTTTAAATGCAGGCTGTTTCAAGAAGTGGGTAATGAACTCTCAAATTCATTTTGGGATTTGTCTATCATTTTCTTTGTTCCAGTTTGAAACTCTGGGATTGTTACAGGGCAAGGGCCTGCTGAGGAGCTGAGCACCAGTTCCCAAGATCACACCAGAAAGATTTCAAACATCACTCAGAGCAGCAGGCATTAGAAGGGATAGGAAAAGGGAAAGGGAACACTCAAGGGAGAGAGTGGGTCCTTTCAGAGTGGAGAGCGCATCCCTACTGTCCTCCAGTTTGATTGGAGATCTCATGAAAGTTTCCAGAGAGACCCACCCGGGTTTACTTCTTGACTTTTGACTGATAGTAGGATGATATAAGACTTTGAAGCACATTTGACAACCCAAGGACATTTTGGTTGGTGCTGACCAGTTCTAATGGGAACCTACTCTTATTTTTTGTGGTTAGGAGGCATTTTTATCTCACTAAGTTCTGGATTATGGTCTGTGTAAGGATCATAAAAACCGCTCCCCACCTCTTCAGGGTAACTTGTATTCTTATCAGCATTTCTGGCCAGCCTTTCTCCTACAGATAAAGGGATGTTTGCTGAGGAATGTAACATACCTTATTGACTTAAGCCAGGCAGGCTGCGGGTAAATTGCTTTTTAAAACAATGCATGGTGGGGGGGGGGGTCAGTAAAGTGGGCCCAGTTAATATAATTATCCTCTTAACCTCAATTCCCACCACTAATGTCTGTCTGTTACCTAATCACAATTAGATGAATAAATGTGTACATTTTCTTTCCATATATCACTCCTACATTGCCATAAAATTAATTTCTTTATTGTGACTTATTACTTAACCTTAAATTTTTATGATAATATAGCTAACCAGGTTCATTTCAGTTCATATTAATGTCAAATATGTTTTTACCCTTTCATTTTTTATTGAGTTGTTTATTTCCATTAAAACTATTTTTTCTCAACAGCGTATGGCTGTGACTTTTGTTTTTGCTTTCATTGTTTGAATGCAAACTGACATATCTCTCCCTTTTACTGTGTTTACAACCTGTGATATTTGATATGTTTGCATTGGGAGTTTTTGTTTTTTTTTTTTTTAATTTGGTATTGTTTTCCATATCTCCAATCTTTTCTCTCCTTTTTTTTTTTTTCAGTATTTTCTTCTCTTCTTTTTGATTAATTGGGTATTTATATTGAGACAGAGATCAGTCAGGGGACAAAATGGTGGATAAACTCTTGAACCTTCATGATCTTTACCTGCTGAGTCTGTTCCTTCTCCCCACTTTAAAATGTAGAGAATGTGCCTTTTCTTACCTTCCTATACTTAACCAACTTAATCATAAGCAACAGCAGTGAGACCATGCCAAGAGATAGAAGAGTGTCCTTCACCAGAAAACTTCTTGACAAAAAATCCATTCCACTTTTATGTATCACTACAACGTACCAATACAAAACTTAATTAACGGGAAGAAGATCAACAGATCAGAGAAAGGGGTTCTGGGGATGGGGAATGGGGAAGGGGAAGGGGGGAGGGATAGCACTGGAGATTGAAAAGGAACAAATTTTGTTATATGCATATATTAATGTGTCAAAATGAATCCCACAATTAAGTCTAACTATAATGCACCAATAAATATATCTACACATATTTTTTAAAAGAATACCAAACCCTTCTGCATTCCAGAGCCATTAGATAAGAGTCTGGCTCACCCTTTTGATAGTGGACAAAATAATCTGTAGTGGGCAACAAAATCTCCCTCATTCTGTGTTGCTCCCCTTCTTTTCACAGGGAAAACCTTTTCACTTTTTTCCTCTTCCAGAAAAAAACTTTGCCTGTATATTAGTACTCCACACAGACTCTTTTTTTCTACAAGCCCCAAGTCAAAAGTTCCTGTTGTCAGAGTCAATAGAACTGTTTTGCTTCTGTTATTGACTTTATATCCCTGTCTCTTTGTTCTGACTTTTCAGTGATTATTCTAGGTTTTAAAGTATAAGTTTTAATGATCATATTCAATGTTAGACAACATTGCATTTCTTCACATACAGTATAATTTATACAATAGTATACTTTTATCTTCAAAACCTGAAGATATTTGTGCTATTATTCTCATACATTTTACTTTTTCATTTTTTATAAACTCCACAAAACATTTATAAAAATATTTTACATTAAGCTTAGAATTACCCTGTATATTTTTAAATAATAAACTATGTGGAAAGCCATCCATATCTAGCAGAATCAGATTTGGTTGAGCCATGGGATACAGAGGCCTGACTCCCAGGAACTGGCAGCCATGATAGACTGTTCAAGATAGCCTAGGAAGGAGGTGGCCCTGTGTGGGAGTGGCTTACTCTCTGATTATACACTAGTTCCCTGAGCAAATAGCTTCCCTATCTCCACCCCATCCCCTTCTTCACAGACTAATCCCCTTCTGGTCCCAGCCCCTTTACCTATGCAACTATAAATAAAGGAGATGTGGATTACTCCATCTTGTTAGAGGCCAGATCTGGTATGGCCTGATCCATTTAAAAAGAGTATTGGCTCTTGTGTGTTTATTGATTAGATAAGTTTATTGGTAATTAATTGATTGATCGCCAGCATGCCATCCTCTGGCAGTTAACCCTTCCCTCAACCATGCAGGATATGGTTGAAACCCCACAAAAATAGATTTCATATTTCCTCAGTTATCATTTTCAGTATTTTTCATTCTTTGTATACATCAGGATTTCCATCTGGTAACATTTTTCTTTTACCTGAAGGAAACCCTCTACTATTTCTGAGAATACTGGTTTTTAGGTAATTACTTTTTAAAATTTGTATATGTTAGAAAGATATTACACTCTGTACAAAATTCTACTTTGGCATTTAACTCCAGTGCTGCAAAAGCTCTAGCATACTGCTTACCAATCCCGGAACAGAGAATTTGGAGGATTCAACAGGGGGTTTAGTCATTTTTATTATGTTTTCCTCAGCAGCATCAGGCTGGGCCCAAATGAAAGGCCACCCTGAACCTACAAGGAGGGGAATATATATATATATATATTTATATTTATATTTATATATATTTATATATTTATATATATTTTTTATTTATATATATATTTATATATATAAAACAGACAGGTTGCATGCTAACTTCAGTAATGAATATTTCTTTAACTAGGTCATTTTGAGAGATTGGAAATGAAGAAAGTGGTCAGTTTCCCTCCTTCTTACTCACAATAACACATTCTTTGAAGTTCTTCTCAGCTCACCAATCTGAAAAATAAGCTTTCCTAGACACTGACCAGTGTTATACCCCAACAGCAGTTTTTCTTGAAAATTACAAGGATTTTTCTGAACAGCATTATGCCTCATCTCATTCCCCAAAATAATTCAATGTCAACTTTTTATTTCTGGATATGCCTCTTTGTCTGGAATGTCTCTTCTTTATCTTGCTGTTTTTAAGATTTTTCTCTTTATCGTAAGTGTTAATAGTTTTAGCATAATGTGCCCTGATATAGTTATCTTGAAATTTCTTGTGTTTAGTGTTTATTGAGATTTTTGGTTCTGTGGATTTGGGGTTTTGTAAAATTTTTAAAATTATCAGTTACTATTTATTATAGTTGTCTGCAGTCTTACCCACTGAACTTCCATTTCTGGGACTCCAATCACACAAATATTAGGGTATTGGATACTGACCTACAAACATAGTTGTAGACGTTCGGAGACAGGGGTCCACTGAGGATGAGGACTTAACGATGTCTACCCCAGTGCACTCAGACGTCGGAGATCCAGCTCTGAAGGCACAGATCTAATTTTATTTAGGGTTGTACAGGACATATATAGGCACATTATCCAATCAGGTTAGCACACTTGTTAAAGCATAACAGAGTCAGCCTATAGGTGAAATATACGTCGAGGTAGTGTAAATAAACCAAGCATGCCTAAGCAATTCTGCCCAGCAACAGGTCTGAGACAGAGGACTGGGGGATGGTAAGCTCCTGCACACAGCATGAGGCAAGGCCGTGCAGGGCAAGCTCACATCACAGCTTGCTGGGATGCTTGATAAGCGAGGCCTCCCCTCAGCTCTTAACTCAGCTTTAGCAGCTGCAAAGACCTTCATTCCATGGCGAGTCTTTACCATTACCTCAGTTTCTCTGTCCAGACTGTTTGGCTTACTTAGACCATGGTGTCAGTCACTGCTGTCAGATAAGCTTGAGGAATGTTCCCTACACATAGTTTGCTTTGATCTAGGCTTTTTCTTTGGTTTACTTTGCATAGGTTCTGTTTGTATAATATGATCTATATTGCTATTAAACCCCAGGACTGGATTGGCCCACACATACTGTTTACTGGTGCCAGAGAAAGAACTTGGAGAGCTAAATGAAGAGGTTTTGGATATTTTATTACTCACACATTCCTCAGTGGCTACAGGCTAGACTACACTGACAGCAGGGGAGAGCCTGGGACAGGTTGTATGCCCACTGCACTGGTGAATTTCTTCAGGTATGTCGTGAGTACATTGCTTTACTTTACAGCCAAGGGCCCTCTGCTTTGCTGCTCACCTAAAGATAAGAGACCAAGGAAGTGGCCAGCTCTCCCTCTCCAATTCCTTCCTTATCACATTCTATAGAGTTTTTCTTATCTCACTGCAAGTTTTCCTAGAAATTAATTAGTGTTTACCCCAACAGTCACTGTTTTTAATTTTATAACCTTTAATTTTATAACATTTTAATTTTATAACATTATCCAAGTTTGATATGTCATTTTCCTACCTTCTATCGTTTCCTTATAATGCTCATGTTTTTTCCACTTTCTTTAACACTGACATCTTTTTAATTGCTATTATAATTGCCTTGTCTAATAATTTTATTATCTGTGTTTTTTTCTGGGTCAAGAATTATATGCTAATTTGCCTCCTAATGAGGACTTTTTTTTCTCTACTTCTTTCTAAGTTTGATAATTGAACAGAATACATTTTAAAGTTTACATAGTTTGATGATGGGTATAGTGGAGGAGGATAGTGTCCTCTATTTTTAGCACTTTTATGTGATGTTCTAGTTATTTGAAAATAACTTTGGAACTGTTATTTTCAACTTTGTTTATGTTAAAATCTCTGGAATAAATATAACCTTTAGATCAGGCATAAATTGGCATCACCACTAAGGCAGAGCGCTTCTGTGTATTTTAAATGTTTTAAAGTGTATTTGTTTTTGTCACTGTGGATGAGCTCTACTAAGCTATGAGAATTTTGCCCTGATATTTTTACAAGAGTTCATGTTGATCTTGGTTTTTGTTTGTTTGTTTGTTTGTTTGTTTTCTTGTTTGATTCACAAATAAGCATTGCCCAATATCCAGCAAAACACTGATTCTTTGTATAGATTTATTTTCTTCAATTTCATTTCTGTACTCTGGTCTACCAAACTCTGGGCTGCCCTTAAGAGGTAGCCTGCCCCCTTTACTGTGGTAAGACATTTTCTCTAGGCAATATGCTGTGTAGACTCAAATGCTAATTCATCACATTTCTTTCTCCCAGGAATTATTTTACTAAATGTTTCCCAGGAATTAAAAAACCTTGCTTTCTTTTTTTCCTCACTTTCTTAGCTATTTAAGGTGGCAAAGAAAATCTGTTGTTCCATCATGACCAGAAGTTTCTGTCAATAGTACAATAAGTTTTAAAGACACATTTTTAAAAACTATTAATAATAAAAAATAAATTTTAGTCAACCAGATAGAGTGTAGACTGAATAGCTTTCCCTTTCTCTTTATTTACATAATATAATAAAATGATCTTATCTAATTGATTATAAAAACATAAGAAAACTGTAGAAAATGTCATATAGAGTGTCAAGTAACCAATATAAATATTTTATTTTCTGGATTTTATTGTATTTGTGTTATGTGACACCTATTTGAAATCTATGCTATCTTCGTCCTTTTTCTCTATCTAAATAAACAGTATTACCATATGCAATTATTTCCATAATTTTGTGGGGTTTTTTTCGTCATTGTTTCTTTTGTCAATCTAAAGATGGTCCTTGAATTGTTCATGTTTAAACTCTCAAGAAACATATTCACTACTGCCATGGAGTGGAATACAGAAATAATCACTAAATGAAAATATTATCTGTGCAGCCGTGCAAGGTTAAAGGTTCACTGGTGTATTATTGTTTTGGTTTAGTTTTCCATCATTGCTCGGTTAAAGTTGTATTATACTTGACTTGGCTTCCTCTCCTCCCACAATCTTTCAAATCTCAGGAGATTTTCAAGGTGTCTTCTCTTATTCATACATCCTCTATGATCTCACAGAAGTTGTTAGTCCTCTATCCTCTTGAACATGTTACCTTTGTGGTTTCAAATATCTTCTCTGAGAGAGTGAAAGACAACATCTTTTTTATTATTGTCAAGTCAACAAAAATACCAACTCGTCATACTGTCTGTTAAAATAAACTCACAAATCTATGAAATTAAACAATACAAGGATTTCCTCAGTCTTTTTTCTGTTCTCTCCTGATTTCTATTTTTTTAATGTCCCTTAACAATATACTAATCACATCATTCTTTTGGAAAAAAAATGCTGTTAAGCATAAACTCAATTTTGCTTTTTTTTTATATTTAGGCTCCTTCTCCATGAGAATTATGCATATCTCATGATAGATAATTTCAATAACTTCTGATGATTCCTTAAAAATTGGATTTTATTTCCATGAATTAGTCTCCAGACATTTCTCTTGACCTTCTCTTGTCACAAGCCTTACTTATTACATCTGAAATTCTGTATTATTTGCTTCTGGTTGTTTGGCTTTGTAAATGAACAACCACTAGCTTTCAGGAATCTCATAAATAATTCCTTTGCTCTACTGCTATTCCTTCAACCTCCTCAGCCAAACTGTTTTTTTAATACATCTCAAAATATATCTCAGTGAGTCTATAAACATACTCCTCTCCATCATTTAAATTACCACAGTTGCATAGTTTATATCCTCCACTTACCTCCTTTATTTTTCCCTTCATTTCCAGTCAGTAATCTGAAAGGCCTATGTGACCTGAAATAGTTTACACCCCTAAGTGAATTGCTCTATGGTTCTGGCATATCAGATACAGGATCTGTGGTATCAAATGCCCTGGAAGTATTAATCGAACTACACAGGGGAACAGATTTTGGGAAGTACTAGGGACAGTTTTTTAAAGTTAATCATTTTGGATAACTTCAAATGTCAGCATTTGAATGATGCCAAATTTACTTGAATGATAACTTTCATAATTGTAGTCCATTTTTAGAGCATTATATTAATTAAAAAAATTGAGTCTAAGATCAGTCATTTATAAACACACACACACACACACATGAGCATACAGAGATCAGTCTATTGATTTTAATCATATCCTGTTTAAATTTACAGATTAAAACTAAAACTAAAGCCAATAATTGAAGTGCTTTCATTAAACATAAAAGTATAGGTAACAATGCCCATTATTACAATTGTTACCACCTAACAGTTTTCTAGATTTTATAAAAAATTAAACAAATAATGTTTTAGATAAGAGGAATATCTATTAAAAGAAAAAAATGTACAAGGTATTTTTTGTAAACAAATGGGATACATGTTGTTTCTCTGTACATGGAGTAAAGGCATACCATTTGTGTAATCATAAATTTACATAGGGTAATGTTGTTTGATTCATTCTGCCATTTTTTCCCTTCCCCCCCACCCCTCCCATCCCTATTATCCCTCTATACACTCCTTCCTTCCTCCATTCTTGCCCTCCTCCCTAACCCTAACCCTAACCCTAACCCTAACCTTAACACTAACCCCTCCCACCCTCCATTATGTGTCATCATCCGCTTATCAGAGAGATCATTCATCTTTTGGTTTTTTGAAATTGGCTTATATCACTTAGCATGATATTCTCTAATTTCATCCATTTGCCTGCAAATGCCACAATTTTTTCATTCTTTATGGCTGAGTAATATTCCATTGTATATACACATACCACAGTTTCTTTATCCATTCATCAACTGAAGGGCATCAAGGTTGGTTCCACAATCTGGTTATTGTGAACTGAGCAAAATGAACATTGATGTGGCTGCATCTCTGTAGTATGCTGATTTTAAGTCCTTTAGGTATAGGCCAAGGAGTGGGATAGCTGGGTCAAATGGTGGTTCCATTCCAAGTTTTTTAAGGAATCTCCTCACTGCTTTCCAGAGTGGCTGCACTAATTTGCAGCCCCACTAGCAATATATGAGTGTACATTTTCCCCACATCCTTGCCAACACCTGTTTTTGCTTGTATACTTGATAATCGCCATTCTAATTGGGGTGAGATGGAATCTTAGGGTGGTTTTGATTTGCATTTCTCTTATTACTAGAGATATGGAACATTTTTTCATGTATCTGTTGATTGCTTGTAGATCTTCTTCTGTGAAGTGTCTGCTCATTTCCTTAGCCCATTTATTGACTGGGTTATTTGTATTCTTTTTGAGTTCTTTATAGATTCTAGATTTTAGTACTTTATCTGAAGTATGATTGGCAAAGATTTTCTCCCACTCTGTAGGCTCTTTCTTCGCATTGCTGATAGTTTCCTTTGCTGAGAGAAAGCTTTTTAGTTTGAATCAATCCCAGTTGTTGATTCTTGCTTTTATTTCTTGTGCTATGGGAGTCCTGTTGAGGAAGTCTGGTCCTAAGCCAACATGTTGAAGATCTGGACCTACTTTTTCTTCTATAAGATGCAGGGTCTCTGGTCTGATTTCAAGGTCCTTGATCCATTTTGAGTTGAGTTTTGTGCAGGGTGAGAGATAGGGGTTTAGTTTCATTCTTTTACATATGAATTTCCAGTGTTCCCAGCAGCATTTGTTCAAGAGGCTATCTTTTCTCCATTGCATGTTTTTGGCACCTTTGTCTAGATGAGAAAATCGTATTTATTTGGGTTTGTGTCTGTGTCCTCTATTCTGAACCATTGATCTACGTGTCTATTTTGGTACCAATACCATGCTGTTTTTGTTACTATTGCTTTGTAGTAGAGTTGAAGATCTGGTATTGCGATACCCCTTGCTTCACTCTTTCTGCCAAGGATTGCTTTAGCTATTCTGGGTTTCTTATTCTTCCAGATGAATTTCATGATTGCTTGCTCTATTTCTGTAAGGTACATCATTGGGATTTTAATTGGAATTGCACTGAATCTTTATAGCACTTTTGGTAGTATGGCCATTTTGACAATATTAATTCTTCCTATCCAAGAACATGGGAGATCTTTCCATCTTCTAAGGTTTTCTTTAATTTCTTTCTTTAGTGTTCTGTAGTTCTCATTGTTGAGGTCTTTCAGGTCTTTTGTTAGATTGATTCCCAAGTATTTTATTTTTTTTGAAGCTATTGTGAATGGGGTGGTTTTCCTAATTTTTCTTTCCAAAGATTCATCACTTATGTAAAAAATGCGTTAGATTTATGAGCATTGACCTTATATCCTGCTACATTACTGAATTCACTTATGAGTTCTAAAAGTTTTCTGGTGGAATTTCCTGGTTCCTCTTATTATATAATCATACCATCAGCAAATAGGGATAGTTCAAGTTCTTCTTTTCCTATTCATATCCCTTTAATTTCTTTGGTTTGTCTAATTGCTCTGGCTAGAGTCTGAAGGACAATGTTGAATACAAGTGGTGAAAGGGGGCATCCCTGCCTTGTTCCAGTTTTGGAGGGAATGCTTTCAGTTTTTCACCATTTAGAATGATATTAGCCATGGGCTTAGTATAGATAGTCTTTACAATGTTAAGGAATGTTCCCACTGTCCCTATTTTTTCTAGTGTTTTGAGCATGAAGAGGTGCTGTATTTTATCAAATGCTTTTTCTGCATCTATTGAAATAATCATGTGATTCTTGACTTTAAGTCTGTTGATATGGTGAATGACATTCATTGATTTCTGGATGTTGAACCAACCTTGCATCCCTGGGATGAAACCCACTTGATCATGGTGCACTATCTTTTTAATATGTTTTTGTATGTGATTTGCTAAAATTTTGTTGAGAATTTTTGTGTCGATGTTCATTAAGGATATTGGTCTGAAATTTTCTTTCCTCTATGTGTCTCTGTCTGGTTTAGGTATCAGGGTAATATTGACTTCATAGAATGAGTTTGGGAGGGTTCCCTCCTCTTCTATTTTATGGAATACTTTGAGAAGTATTGGAATGAGCTCTTCTTCAAAAGTTTTGTAGAACTCGACTGAGAACCCATCTGGTCCTGGACTTTTCTTTGTTGGTAGGCTTTTGATGACTTCTTCTATTTCATTACTTGAAATTGGTCTATTTAAATTGTGTATGTCCTCTCATTCAGTTTAGGCAATTCATATGTCTCTAGAAACTTGTTGATATCTTTGAAATTTTCTATTTTGTTGGAGTATAGATTTTCAAAATGGCTTCTAATTCTGTTTTGTATTTCAGTCGTGTCTGTTGTGATATTTCCTTGTTCATTCCGAATTTTAGTGATTTGGGTTTTCTCTCGTCTTCTCTTTGTTAGTGTGGCTAAAGGTTTATCAATTTTGTTTATTTTTTCGAAGAACCAACTATTTATTTTGTCAATTTTTTCTATTGTTTCTTTCGTTTCAATTTTGTTGATTTCAGCTCTGATTTTAACTATTTCCTGTCTTCTACTACTTTTGCTATTGGTCTATTCTTCTTTTTCTACGGCTTTGAGCTGTAGTGTTAGGTCATTTGTTTGTTGAGGTTTTTCTTCTTTTATTAAATTCGCTCCATGAAATAAATTTTCCTCTAAGTACTGCTTTCATAGTGTCCCAGAGATTTTGATATGATGTTTCTTTGTTCTCATTTACCTATCTACCTTCCTGATATCTTCTGTTATCCATTCATCATATAATAGCATATTGTTTAATCTCCAGGTGTTGGGGTAGTTTATGTTTTTTATTCTTTCATTTATTTCTAATTTTAATTCATTATGATCTGATAGAACACAAGGTAGTGTCTCTCTCTTCTTGTATTTGCTAACATTAGCTTTGTGACATAACATATGGTCTATTTTAGAGAAGGATCCATGTGCTGCTGAGAAGAAAGTGTATTTGCTCTTTGTTGGATGGTATATTCTATAAATGTCCGTTAAGTGTAAATTATTGATTGCGTTATTGAGATCTATGATTTCTTTGTTCAATTTTTGTTTGGAAGATCTCTCCAGTGATGAGAGAGGCATGTTAAAATCACCTAGTATTTTGTGTTATGGTCTATTTGTTTTCTGAAATTGAGAAGGATTTGTTTGACATATATGGATGAGCCACTGTTTGGGGCATAGATATTTATGATTGTTATGTCTTGCTGATTTATGCTTCCCTTAAGCAGTATGTAATGTCCTTCTTTATCCCTTCTGACTAACTTTGGCTTGAGTCCACATTATCTGAAATGAGGTTGGATACCCCAGCTTTTTTGCTGAGTCCATTTGCATGGTATGTTTTTTCCCATCCTTTCACCTTTAGTCTATGGTATCTCTTTCTATGAGGTGAGTCTCTTGCAGGCAACATATTGTTGGATCTTTCTTTTTAATCCACTCTGCCAGTCTATATCTTTTAATTGATGAGTTCAGGCCATTAACATTCAGGATTATTATTGAGATATGATTTGTATTCCCAGTCATTTGACTCTTTTTTTTTTTTCTGAAAAAACTTGGTTACTCCTTTATTTGACAATTCCTTTAGGATACTTCCTCCCTTTGCTGATTTGCATCTTTGTTTTTTATCTCTTCTTCATGGAATATTTTGCTGAAAATGTTCTTTAATGCTGGTTTTCTTTTTGTAAATTCTTTTAGCTTTTTTTTTATCATGGAAGGATTTTATTTCATCGTCAAATTTGAAGGTAAGTTTTGCTGGGTATAAGATTCTTGGTTGGCATTCCTTTTCTTTCAGGGCTTGAAAAATGTTGTTCCAGGCCCTTCTAGCTTTTAGGGTCTGGATTGAAAAATCTGCTGATATCTGTATTGGTTTCCCCTTGAATGTAATTTGGTTCTCTTCTCTAACAGCATTTAAAATTCTGTCTTTATTTTGTATGTTAGGTGTTTTCATTATATTGTGCCTTTGTGTGGATCTGTTGTAATTTTGTGTATTTGGAGCCTATAAATGTCTTGTACTTGATTTTCCATTTCATTCTTCAGATTTGTGAAATTTTCTGATATTATTTCATTGAATAGATTGTTCATTCCTTTGGTTTGTTTCTCTAAGCCTTCCTCAATCCCAATAATTCTTAAATTTGGCCTTTTCATTACATCCCATAATTCTTGTAGATTCTGTTCATGATTTCTTACCATCTTCTCTGTTTGGTCAACTTTGTTTTCAAGATTAAATATTTTTTCTTCAATATCTGAGGTTCTGTCTTCCAGGTGTTCTATCCTACTGGTTATGCTTTGTATGGAATTTTTAATTTGGTTTATTGTTTCCTTCATTTCAAGAATTTCTGTTTGGTTTATTTTCAATATCTCTAACTCTTTACTGAAATGATCTTTTGCTTCCTGTATTTGCTCCTTTAACTGTCAATTGGTGCAATCATTCAATGCCTGCATTTGCTCTTTCATCTTATCATTCAATGCCTGCATTTGCTCTTTCATCTCATCGTTTGCTTCCCTGATCATTTTAATTATGTACATTCTAAATTCCCTTTCTGACATTTCTTCTGCCATGCTGTCGTTGGATTTTATTGATGTAACATCTAGATTTGTTTGGGGCATTTTCTTCCTTTGTTTTCTCATATTGTTCAGGTATTAGTGGATCACTGAGATATTACAGATTTCCTCTATTGACTTATAGTGTCCCTGAAGATTTCTAGTATATCCCCTCTTATCCTTCAGTAGCCTGAAGACTTGGAGGAAGTTGATAATGCAGTGCTCCAGAAGGAAGCAGCCTCTCTAGGGATGGTGACCCTCAGGTGGGGTATATTCCCTGCTAGTGGGCAGAGGTGCCTCCACTTGTTGACCAATGATTATCCAAAGGGGAACTAGGCTGCAGGATGAGGCAAGGCCTGTTTGGGCTTGTGTCTCTGGTTTTACTGTCCTTGTGGGAAAACCTCACCCGGCAGGGAAGACTCACCCAGTGGGGAGGTCTCGCTGGTCAGCTCTCCTCCTAGAGGTTCCCCTCAATCCACAACTACCGCCTTGGCTGGCAGCCTTCCTCTGCAACATTCCCAGGGGCCCAGACCTACCTCCTGGGCCTGGGAACCTCGCTCTGCGCAGAAGAGTCTCCTTAGGCTGCCCCTCCTCAGAGAAGCTGCCCACAGTCCTGGAACCTTTGCTCCACCCCTCAGCTTGTCTCTGTGCGGTTCTTCAACCAAGAAGCTGCCTAGGTCTGGGACCCTACTCTGCACCTATTCACCTGGAAGTGACCCGCCGTATGCCTCCTCCTCTGGGCAGCCAGCCTGGAGCTCTGGTAGGGTCGCTCTGAGTCCAAGAGACCCACCGCATGCCTCCTCCTCTGGGCAGCTGCCCGGAACCCTGGTGGGTTGCTCTGAGTCCAAGCGCTGTGCTGAGCGGCCACCTCTATGATGCTCCCAGTTGTCTGAGTTCACTGTTCAAGGGGGGAGGGGTGTCTCATTGGGCAACTCTACTTCACAAAGTTCCCTGTGTTCTGGGACTACCGCCCCATCCAGGACACCTCCACAACAGGAGAGACTCACCCTGCGGCTTTGAGTTGGTCCCAAGTCTCTCAATATCTCCTCTTCTTGAATCCTGAGTCCTGGAGTAACATGAAACGCAGCCACCCTCTAGTCCACCATCTTGAAACCACAAGGTTTTCTATAAATATAGTTCTTTAAAATTCATCTTTTTCTTTAGATTAATGGTAAAAACATAAGGGAATATTTGGAGAAACAAATTTTACAAGATGGAAAAGCCTATAATGGAATATCTAGATTTGAAATATTATCAAGAAGTTTTAAACATTTAACTACTTAGAGAAGTTTTCTCATAAGTATTAGTTTATAGGTTTAACCTTAGCCTCTCAAATACCTTAATTTGTCTTTTCATCAAATTATAAAATGTAATTCTAAGAAACAACAGTAATAATATTCAAGTTTTAGTAAATTCCAAAATTGTTAATAAATAATTTGATGTCATAGGGTATTATTAATATATATTAAAAATACTCAGAGATATGTAAATTAAAATAGGATATTATTAGAATCAATAGATTGATCTCTGTATGCTCATGTGTGTGTGTATGTGTGTGTGTATAAATTGGATGAAATCATAGGAATCTACACGCATTGCCATTTTCCATGGTTAATTATTCTTTTAATTACCTATTATGAAGTCCTCTCATTTCTAGACCCTAGGGACTTTTTAAAAAATTTACAAGTCTTAAATTTTTCCATTTATTTCCACATATAATGTCACTACCTCAATAAACTGACCAGGTTGTAGAACATACACTATTACAACAGTCTTACAAAAACCTGAATTAAAATAATAGGGTAATCATGAGATTCTAGGTAAGTCAAAAATAATAATTAAGATTTAAACATAATAGTATGTAGGGATAATTCCTTACGAGAAAGCTAATATTCCCATGTTAATGGTTCATCATTGTAATTTGAAAATATATTAGTTGAACTAAAATTAACCATGACTTTTTGTAACTTCCCTCACCATTTATTATGATTTGGATCTAAAAGTGTCCCACAAAGAGCTCGTTGGTTAGGCTATGTAGCAATATAATGTTGAAAGATGAAAAAATTGGATTATTTGTGCTATAACCTTATCAGTGGATTAATCTATTTGATAAATTAATAATTTAAGTAGTCTACTGTGTGGTAACAATAGGCAGCTGGAGCATGATTAAAGGAAATAAGTCAGTGAAGGCATGCCCTTAGGGATCATTTCTTGTCCCTAGTGCTCCTCTCCTCTCGTCTTCTCTCCTCCCTCCCCTCCCTTCCTGTTCTCTTCTCTATCTCCCTTGCAAACCCAGACCCCCTTCCTAGCTGCCATGAGCTGAGCGCTTTCCTCCACCACACCCTTCCACCATGATGTTCTGCTTCATCTCAGGCCCACAGAAATGGAGACAACTGACCATAAAACTTGGAAACCATGAGTCAAAATAAACTTTTCCTCTTCTAAGCTGTTCTTGTCAGGTAGTTTGATTAGTGACAAAAATCTGACTAACAAACGATTGGAAGGAGAGGAAGAACTAAAGTATTATAAGGCAGTAGAAAAGAGAAGAGAACTATCGAAGATGGCATTAGTGATGTCAAGAATAAAATAAAGAGACTATCCTGAGACATCTTGTAGAATTCCTATTTTAGTTTTATAACTTAGTATGAAGATACTCTTTCTGGAAATGAACTTTTCCTTTTTGATATTGCAATTGTTAAAAACAAAGAGGTATGTTAAAGAGAAGATATTCTCATAATAAGTAGTCATTAAAATAAAGTAATAAACTATACTTTTAAAAACAATTTTAATTATTGGAATTTTCTAACATGATTTTTGTTTTGGAAAGACTTTTGTTCAAGGATACAAAGCAGAGTTCAGGAGAAAGTAATAGGAGAAAATGGAGAAGCAATAAGTCTTCCTTCCTTCTACCTCTATCTCAGTAGCTCACTGCTTTTTTTTTTTTTTTTTTCTTTTTCTTTTTCTCAATTTTGTACTTGTCTGGACTTGTTTTTCTACAATATACTAAAATTAATTTAACTCCTATCTCAGGTTTGGTGTCCTAGAGGATATGAGCTAAGAAAATAACTTTTCTGAATGTATACCATTCTGCCTGGGTTCCATAATCCAAGATTATTTTGATTTGAGTAACCTGGAAACTAGTAAGGTTGGAGGAGATTGATGCTGGGAACAAAGTTAATGTTATTAATATAGAAGTCTGGGAAATTTATGTGATTATGATATGAGAAGAGCTGTATTTTTCTGGACTTATTTAAAGTACTTCCTCTCACAAGTCCTCTGCTTAACATTGTCAGAGGAATGCAGCCTTTGTCCTTTAATGCCTCATCTGGCCATTATTTTTAATTTCCCAAGATGTAGAGGCCAACAAGGAACCAGAGGTCCAAATGGAGACCATGACCTGAATACTAAGGAGATGAACAGTGCATAGAGCCTGTTGATTAGACAGAGAACTTTCAAGACAGAAAATTGAATCAAAGGAGGAAAAGTGGGGAAGATTTCCAACATTGCTTCACAAACTTTGAATTTGACTCAAAAAAAAAAAAAATGTATGAGGGAGCTAATTAAAAAAAAATGAATGAAAGTTGAAAGTATTATTTTTGACGAAAGCTTAAGGAAACCAATATTTTATAGCCTCGCATGCAAATATCTGTACTAGAAAAACCCTTACGCCATTCCTTGACTGTCAATCTAAACCATGCTCTCAAGGTATTAGTTGCTAAGGACTGCAACTTGCAGAATGGATTTTTTTGCAGGTTTATTTCAGAAATGCTCAGGATGTGTAAGGGCAAATAGGACATTTGCAGGTTTATTTCAGAAATGCTCAGAATGTGTAAGGGCAAATAGGACATTAGGACATTAGAGAGATAACACAAAATTACAGAAAAAAGACAACAAAAACAAAATTTGGTTTATTGTCAGAATAAGGAGCTCTTTTCCTTTTATATTTTAAGATATATGTGTTATCAATGTAGAGTAGAGATGTGATGTTTTCCATCTCCTTCCTTTCTATCAAAAATATTCTGCTACAAACAGAAACAAGATGTATCCCATTTGTTTAAAATAAAAATAAAATTTTAAAAAAATTTTGCTTTTTTTTCTTTCTTATAGTTTTTTATAATGTTAATTACTAAATAAATATACAAATTCACTATAAGTTATTAGATGTTAGTGATTTGTATCTGGGTATCATGGATTCGAAACTGGTTATCATTAGGAGATGAGATTTTACAATTGTTTTTAGAATGAAATTTAAGCTTTATATTTAGGATAATATGTGTTAATGTAGTTAGTCAAAAAGTGAGCTCTAAGTAATTATTTGTTTGTATTGCTACTATTCATATATTTCTCTACCCAATCTCCTCTTCTCCTTCTTTTAATGAAAATATTCAATTTCATATGATGATATATAACTCATTTTCTCTATTTTCAGTCTATTTTATTTCAGGAAGGGGTCAACAGAGGTACATACCATCAGTGAAGGTTTGAGTCCATAAGATATTAGCCTTCCTCTGGTGAAGCATCCAAAGGACTAAGCTATTCCAACCAAAATAAATCTAATGCCATTTTTCAGAGCCTCTGGAAAATAAAACAAAGCTTCTGTTGCTTTCAAAGGTTGCATCAAGAGATATAAAATGGAGATCATCTAATAGAATCTGAGAGTAAATTAATCAGACAGAAATATCAAGAGATCAAGAAAACTGATCCCAAGTATTGTTTGAGCAAAGAATAAGCTTTTTTTGAACTACAATTATGTCTAGAATTCTTCAGTAAGCAAGATAATGAATTCTGCAATTGATCTAGCTGGTGGTGAATTTGATGTCCTGCCACTAGCAACTAGAGAAATGTAACAATTAAGAAATAAAACATCTAGAGAAATGATTTGGTGTGAAAGTGTAGCTGTCTTGGTGATTCATCTCTTCAGTCAATAAGACTTCTAAGGAGCAATGTGTTACAATAATCTTTGTGAAGTATTCTCATTTACCTGTGGTCTCACCCATCACTTCAACAATTAAAAAAAAAAAAAAAAAACAAGAAAAAAGAAAATCAACTATGGCTCCCCAAATCATAGTTGTTTTATTTAATCTCAATAACTTTGTGAAAGTCACAAAGATAGTCTGCTGTCTCCTTACACAGAATAATACTGAGGATTGGGTATACTTATATGATAATTATGTGTTTAAATATTCAATAAATTCAAATGCTTAACTTTTTCATTAAAACAATCTATTGAATAGGTGCTGTGGTGCTGTGGATAGCCAACAGAAAAGAGCAAGGATCGAGTCCGATATGTTCATTCATACTGTGCCCAGTGCAACTTAGCTGACTGATACAGTTGGAACTGCAGTGATTCCCTTTAGATGCATTGGATTTCAATTTGTTTTACAGTGAATGGAGTTTCAGCATCTTCATGTTTATAATAAACAACTTGCAATACATTCTACATTTGGGGAATTGTCCTCGGTTCGTGAGCCAGAAATAGTATACTTCTTGGCAGTCTTCTAGCCCCTGGGACTTTAGTTAAATAAGAAATGGTTTGAAAACACAGAATTCTGGGGTGAGAAAGCCAAAGAATTTAAATGACTTGCCTGCTTTATATGCCTTCTCTGAAAAATCTGGAAGAAAGTAAATTTGATTTTTGCATTTTGTGTATTTATGTACACACACATGCACATGCATACACACACCAATTGTTTATGAGAAGCTATCATTTTAATGGTGAACAGTTTCACTAAAAATCAACCCATTTCATGTATTCTGAGACCTTTATTCTGTTTGATAAAAGCTTGGACATCATACCGTTTATGAGATACAGGCAAGGTTACCATTGTCAACTGGGAAATCTGTCAAGACAGTAGTGGTAAGCAGGTGGAAGCCAGAGTTCTCTGGCAACTGATTCAGAAACCTTCCAGGGAGAAGGTCAAGACTTATAGATTACTACTGACTGGGGATATTTGTTATAAAACAGAGCAAACACCTAAAGATCTATCTAATGAGTAGACAAATACCTGAAGGCTCTAAAGTTGTAGTTATTCTTCAACCTTAGGACAAAAAAAGATATGGATTGTCTGAGCAAAGGAAATTCTGATAAAATTAGCCATGTACAAGCAGTTAAATAAAACTCCATGTTCAGAAATACCTACAAAAACTCCATTGTGAGACACATTCAAGGTGATAACTCATTAAAAATAAAACTGAACTTCTGCTTTGTTAAAAATAAATTTGATCAGTTATTTAAGAATTTAAGACACATGATAAATTCCTGTTCATATCATTTATTTAGTGAACATAGCTTTCATTCTCATAAGTGTAAGTGAAGTCAGATTTGGATGACTTTAAGAAGAAGGTTCTAGTTCTGAATGACATTGATTTTTAAATATGCTTTGTCTAAAAGATGAATATGCTTTTAAATTAAAATATACTAAATATTTCCAAACATAGTTTTTGACATGTGAAGAAATATGGTTTCAAAACAATATTAACAAAATAATTATCCATTTATACACACAGGGAGAAACACACACATACATAAACATGACAAAGTAGAGAATAAGCCATTGCTTAAGAGTTTAGTCGAATGTATCTATTTTATTAGAATAATGAAGCTTTGTTTACGTAAATTCGATTTGTTTGCATTAGTAGGAAGTTATCTCAAATCTCAAGTATGGGTATAAATAGTTTTTCTTCTGTCCTTTAAAATTATATGTTAGACTATGCAATAAATGTTAGAATGAACATTTTGGCATTGTGTGAGTTCAACATTTAAACATGAACGAAGTAAGTAGCTGTTTTGCATTTATACATTGTTATGAATAGCTTGGGTTTAAGGGAAATTATAAAAGATAGCAAACATAATTGAAGACTTACCTTCTGACTTATCAGCTTTTTAATCATGGGAAATCACTTAAAATCTCTGATTTTGGTTTTCTTGCAAAACTAGATTGTAAAATGTCTTACCTACTACTTTCTTAGAATTTTTAAGCACTCATAAAATCATGAATGTGATTGTACTTTATAAAGTAGAATATATCTTATAATAGTGAGGTAATAACATAGGAAAAAACTACTGTACTAGGCAATAATGAATAGGTAGCATAGTCAAATAGTAAGATATAGGCAGACAGTTAAGCCAATGGGGCACAAAGAGGCTTCTCTAAGTAGAGGAAAGTACAGAATGAGGGAAAGTAACAATTCAGAAATTACTACACCAAAGAACAACTTGCAGTTCAGTAGTCAGACACCTGAAGACCATCTGGAAAGTTCTTGAAATTGGTACTAAGAAAAGACAAAAATGGAAAATAAGCTCATTCTGATTGGAACAACAGACCTCTCTGAGGCTGGGGGACCAATAAGCATAGCATTCTTATGGTACATAATTAGAATGGATATGGAGCAAGACCCCTAACCCAGCAGCCATCTAAGCCCCTGGGCTAGTACACCTGAGTGACAGTCCTCTATTGGTGCACCCCTGTTTCTTTTCTTTCATTTGAATAAATCTTACTCTTTTTTGTTTACCTTTCACTTTCCGTGGATTTTATTCTTTGGGTTTGGGATACAAGGACCCGAAAAGGAATCACTGATTGTCTGCTGCTGAGCAGTAACACCAGCAGGCATCGCCTGCTGCAGGACTGGAAGAGCTATAACATAAATAGGCCCTGCTAGTCCCAATCTAACAGCAGAAAATCCAGTTTCAATAATAACTGGGCATCAGTATGTCCTCCAAATGTTTTTGCTTATTAGAGTCAACTTCACATATACAAGTATGAATGTTAAAGTTGGAAGTGCTTCCTCCCTCCCTCCCCTTTTTCTTTCCTACCTTCCTTCCTTCCTTTGTCTTTTTATTTCTCTCCTCCTTTAGATCTCCTTTGAAAGAGCGAATGTCAGAAGAAGTCAGAAAAAAATTGTCAAAGCATGACCCTAGGGTCATTGCAGGGCTGCTGTGAGAACCCAGTGTGGTGAGTACATTCTTGAGTGATCTTAGCATATGTAACTGGGAAAGTGGGTAACATAGAGGGTAGAAGGGGGCCAAAATGGAACCACCTGTCCTAAAGGAAGGGGAATGGTGTGTGTATGACTGTACCATGGTGATGTGGATGGTCACAGAAAGTAGCTCAAGCTGAGCTCTTTTACCAAGGCTGCATCCTAGACGTTTGGTCAGCTGGCAACCACAACCACAGGCTATGGTATACACTGTGGAGAGGGAGGTATGAAAGTTGTGCCTAGTAAGCAGTTGAAACCAGTTAGATCTTCCAAATCAGGAAACATCTCATGAGGAAGCTCCTCCAGAGCCCCTAGTAGAGATCGCATATGTGCTCTATGATTAACTGAAATTAGGAATTAATCCTAGAAAGAAAAAAAAAAATTCCATCTCTTTAAACTCCTTCGTTTATCTTGCTTTTTCTGTGTCAAATGAAAAAGTGTTAAACAATGAGTTTGCTGTAGAGAGAAAAGTGAAAAATAGGGAGTGAAAGGAAATCTTCCTCCCTAGTTCTGGTGTATCTGGCTACAGATGAAATGTCAGGTAGAGTGAGAGACATTGAGTGAGATGTTTGATAAAAGTGATGCTTTAGAATAGAGTAAATACGTTTTAACTATAAAACGAGTCTTAATTACCAATGGGATATCATTCTTAGTAGAGGACATAAGTCAACAGCTGTAGAATAAGACCAATAGGTCCACAAAAGACAGGAAATGAATATTCCAAAAAAACTTGAGTGAAGGGACATATAATAAAGATATTTATTCTGTAAACTTCAAATAGCTGATCAAACAGGACATTCACATGTATCAGATTAAATATTATTAACTTTTCCTCATTTTACTTTGACTTTTTATTACAAGGATTTTTCTATTTCAACTTCAACATTACCAATTTCATTTTCTCCAATACTAATTATGCCACTTCTTATTTTAAAGTAATGGTTAATTTCAAGCCATAAATTTATCATCTCACCTACTTCCCTTTTTATTTCTAATCACCTTTTGGTATTTTTACTTTAATTATATCTATTTTATAATATTGATTTGAATTTGTCTTCTATAATTTTAAGAATGGTCTGTTTTTAGACCATTTCAAGCACTGAAATAGATTTAAGGATTTTTCACTATAAATTCTCTTGTCTTACTATATTTTGATTAAGTAGAGCCTCATTATAAGAATCATGTTGACAGTCAATTTAAAATCATCTGGATACCTTATAAATATAAACTCACAAAACATAAATGTATGCATGTATACACCTGGGTTCACCCAGCACCTGCC